>NW_026901788.1:0-120367 GCF_033783945.1 Neopsephotus bourkii | reverse complement strand
GCCACCGTTGGTTACAATATTTTACCAATATTTTCTTATTTACCGAGCCCCCAGGAGACCCTCCAAGTTCTTTCCAGTGTGCCAAAATGCACCCTAAAAGATGCATTCACTCTCACAAAATGCACCCAAGATCTCTTCACTCTGCTGATTTTCCATTATCAATCTCACATTCACACACACACACACAGACGGGATCCCCCAGACACACTCCACACAGTTACAACACTTGAGACAGAGACTTAAATTCAACCAGTCAATAACACAGTTATAACATCCTGTCACCAGTACCAAAATCACAAGACCAAAATCATTACTGTAACAAGCCACAAAATAAGATGAATAACATTAATAGGGGAGTTTCCTTGAACGCTCTATAGTTGACCAGCCTGTCAGTGTCCCAGGAAGGACGAGACCCTTGTGTCCGACCAGCCTGTCTGCGTCCCACTGTGGGAACCATACTGGACAGCCCGCTGTATCGGAGGGTAATTCGACTAACCTATGCAGGCACCCACTCTGACAGCATCACTGAATCAAATCCCTTATGGGCTATTGATAGCACACTGGACCCAAAACCATTTCCACAAGACACCCCCTGCATCTTGTAGGACCCAAACCACAAGATGCCCCCTGTTTAGTTATAAGAGTCTGTCACTGATACCAAAATCACAAGACCAAAATCCTTAACGTAACAAGCCACAAAATAAATCAGATACCAGCAAGATCCAAAACCATTTCCACAGGACACCCCCTGCATCTTGCAGGACCCAAACCACAAGAAGCCCCCTGCTCCTTGTGGGTGTATACCAAACGGATGCCAGCAGCTGGTATATACCTTTACCTACGAGATTTCCTATCTCGATTTACAGAAGGCTTCCAAACCATGTGTACGCTTACCAAACCAGTTTATCAAACCGAGATGCCCCCTGCATCTTGCAGACTATACAAAAGAAAAGAATACCCTTTATGAGATGGTCCTTGTCTGCTCCCGCAGCGATCTGAATGAGTTGAGGGGTCCCTCCGGGAAAGATTCCCGAGGTCCCTCGGGAGCCCTGTCCTCAGCGGGTCCTGCAGCCGAGCAGAGAGGGTCCCATCTGCGGTGCCAAACTGATTCGGAGAAAACTCCAGGAACAAACATGCCAACAAAGCTTTCAAGCTGACAAGCAGGTATTCTTTATTGTGGCGCCAGGAGACACGGGGATAACTCCTCCTAACGTGTGTCCCCGTATTGCTATACAAGCCATCCTTTTATAGTCCCTGGGCATACATACATATTCATGAGGCTACGTATGCATTACATCACTTTCCAGAGAGTTCCCCGCATGTGTACAGAATTGTGGTGCTGGTCTCTGAGGGTCCTTTACTTCTTCCAACAATCTTCATCACTTCTGGCAGCCTTTGAAGCAGGCGCAGTAGATGCTCATACCAGTTTAATTGGTTCGTTAGAACCAGAGACATAATAATCCTCCTATCCTCCTACTTATCAGTTAGTTTAACTCTAGCCCATCCTGGACACCTGCAGTTCCCAGATACTCCTTATCCCTGTGTCCTGTTCTTCTAGACTGTTTTTCCTAAAACTATGCCAACTGTAATGATTCATCTTGTGAGAATTCTCACTATGTTCTCTAGCTGTACTCTATTTTTTTTCTATGTATCATGCACCTCAATAATTTTCCATTGCTACTGTTACAAAGCCATCAAACTTAACATTACTTAAAACTGATTCTAAATGTTTTTATATATTCCATTTTGTGATTTTGTGCCCCCTTGTCTCACCAACCCCCTCCCCAGTGGCTGTTATGTCGTTGCTGTTATGTCCCTGCTGTCATTTCAGTGATGCCAGATCCCAGTCAAGCTTTTCCATAAGGGCACATCATTTTGGGACAAGCCGATTTCCCTTGCCTTCAGAGAGCGCTGAGCCCCGGCCCCATGGTCCCTCTCCACGAAGTAGGATGCTGCAGGCCCCTCACTGCTCATGACACCCAATGGCAAACATCATGGAGTTCAACAAGACCAAATGCTCCAGCCTGGAGAAGAGAAGGCTCCAGAGAGACCTTAGGGCCACTCCCAACGCCTGAAGAGATCTGGAGAGGGACTTTATACAGGGGCCTCTAGTGATAGGATAAGGGGGAGTAGTTTAAACATGACTCATTCCTTTTAACCTGAGTTTAGATTTGACATTAGGTTTAGATTCAACTTTAGGTTTAGATTAGACACAAAGAAGAGTCGACATTACGTTTAGATTGGACACAGGCTTCAGATTAGACAAGAAGACAAGAAGAAGATTCAACATTAGGTTTAGATTAGACACAAAGAAGATTCAACATCAGATTTAGATTAGACATTAGGTTCAGATTAGACAAGATCTGCTGCTCGGCTCACTTCGGCTCCGCTCTCTTCAGGTGGCATCGGCTTCACTCCGCTCTGCTCGGGTCCCTTTGGTCAGCTCTGTCCCCTCTGGAAGGCTTTGGCTCCGCTCAGCTCCCTTCTGGCAAAAGCGGGTATTCCCTCACTTTTTCCTCACAAATGTGATAAACACATGAATGTATTGGCTTTCGCAAATCAGAGGTGTTGCTATGTGGATATAACTGTATGAGCTCACAAAGCTCGCTAAAGACACAAGATTAGACAACTAGCTGAAAATGGGCAGAACTCTTGAGCAAAACGGAGTCGCATAGCAAAAGAATTTGTCAAGGTAAAACAAAAGGCGGGGTGTGGGGCAGGACCGGCTTGATAAAGAAATGCTGGTGCCTGGAAAACATAGGGTTAAAGTACTTTTAGCCTAACTTAGGTCAAAGATAACAGTGTTCAAGTCTGTGGCCTCGCTAAACGTGATTAAATTGTTTCACACCATCCTTCTAAGTACCTTTAGCTTAACTTAGATCTGATAAGCAGAGAGACTCCACAACTCGTTCCAGTTGTAAAGTAGGTATGCTTTATTCGGCTGAGGCGCATGGGGGATAGCTCCTCCAAAGGCAGGCCCAACCTCACCTCTCCCCTCATTATTCTCTACAATTATACATATTCATCAGGTTACACAACACGCCTATACATATTGCGGCGTCTGCTCCCGGCCGTCCTGCAGCACAGTGAGCAGAGCAGGAGATGTTTGGCCTCTGCTAACACAGCTGAAGAGGCAGGACAGAAAACTGCGGCCGGGCCTCTTCTGCAGACTGTGAGGTCCGCAACTATGCCACCAGCACTGCTCTTGCTCCTTGCTTTCCCACCTTAAATTCCCAGGCACAGAGTCTCAGCCCCAGAGTCTCAGCCCCAGTCTCATCTCAGAGTATGAGCCCTGCAGTCTTAGCCACAGAGCCTGCGCCGCAGAGTCTCAGCTACAGTCTCAGCCCCAAAGTCTGAATCCCAGAGTCTTAGTCATAGTCGCAGCAACAGTCTCAGCCCCAGACTCTCAGCACCAGCGTCTTAGCCCCCCAGTCTGTATTTGAGAGTCTCACCCAGAGAATCAGGTCCAAAAGCTGAGCACCAGAGTCTCAGCCACAGACTCAGCCACAGAGTCTGTGTCTGAGAGTCTCACCCAGAGTATCAGTGCCAAAATCTGAGCACCAGTCTCAGCCCCACAGTCTCAGCCCCACAGTCTCAGCCCCACAGTCTCAGTCACAGTCTGACCCTGAGAGTATCAGCTCCAAAGGCTGAGGCCCAAAGTCTCTGCAACCATCAGAGCTACAGAGTCTCAGCCCCACAGTCTCATCCACAAAGTCTCGGCCGTACAGTATCAGCCCCACAGTCTCAATCACAGAGTCTGAGCCTGAGAGTACGTCATGGTTTAAAACCTGTCAGCCACACAGTCTTACTCTTTCAATCTCCCCACGTTTCTTCACCCCCACACCCCGCTACCAAAGGGACAGAGAGGAGAATTGAAAGAATGTAATTCCCACGGGTTGAGATAAGAACAGTCCAGTAACTAAGGTATGACACAAAGCACTGCCGCTGCCACCAGTAATAGTAAGGGAAATAACAAGGGAAGAGAGAATACAGTACCACCTGCTGATACCCAGCCTGATGGACCAGTGAAGTAGCCCTTCTGGGTAACTCTCCGTTTGCATCCTGGGCATGACGTGCTGTGGTACGGAATACCTCTTTGGCTAGTTTGGGTCAGGGGTCCTGTCTCTGCTTCCCCCCGGCTTCCCTCCTCCCTGGCAGAGCATGAAACTCAAAGGCCTTGCTCAGAGTAAGCATTACTGAGCAACAACTAAAACCATCGGTGTTATCAGCGCTGTTCCCAGGCCGAAAGTCAAAACCACAGCACTGCACCGGCTACTAAGAAAGAGAAAAAATGACTGCTAGTGCTGAACGCAGGAGAGTGTATCAGCTCCTAAGTCTGAGGCCCTAGTGTGCTCAGTAGGCAAGGGCACAATGGCTCCAACATCACAAAGCCTTGGTGGTCACTATGGAGGTGCCCATCTCTGGTTGGGAGCTGGTGGGAACAGTGATGGGACTGGGCAGCTCCACGGCAACTGCCAGGGCTTTGTGATGTAGAGGGGAGTCCTTGTGCCCAGAGGCCATTCTGACAGCGGGTGACACCGCACTGACCGTGGGGTACATAAGGAGCCAGAGCCCCGCAGTACCTCAGTCCAGAGGAGCAGCCTCCCGCAGGAGGCAGCAATTCCCCTGGAAGCCCACGGCAGTTCAGCGTCCCAGGACGTGGAAGATGTCCGCGGGTAAAGAGGAGAAAGCCCGTTGCCAGCCCGCTGAGGGCAGGCCCAGGGAGCAGAGAAGATGCCAGGTGAGGGCCGGGGCAGGAGGGAGAGGCTGGTGGTGGGACGGGGCCACTGGGAGCCGCCTCGGTGACAGCGCCAGGCTTGCCCACACTGCATGGGCTGCTGTGCCAAGGCAGCCACCTCCATCACACACGTTTTCCTCCTCCTCCTGCATACAGGTGGCACACAGGCAGCCCAAAGAAGTGCCTCAGGGCAGCCTGAGGCAGGCGTCGTCCCACCATGGGATCACGCTGCTACGGCTGCACTACCCAGAGAAGTTTCAGGCTGTCGCCATCCAACAGGCACAGGTAGGCAGCCCCAGGGAGACAAGGCCAAACGTCTTCCCAACCCCAGGAGATGCTGACGGGCAGGCAGGAGGTGCAGGAGGGAGCAAGCTGAGCCCCCCATGCCGTGCCCCCTGCAGGCTGCCCGGGCATGCCGGGGGTGCTCTGGGAAGTGCCTCTGGGCTGCGGGTGCCCAGCCCTCTCCCCAGCCGGCTCTAGGAGCAGGAGGCAGCCGCCTGCGGGACTGAGCCCTGCCCTGGGGCTGGCAGGGGATCCCAACTGCCTGAGCTCAGCCTGCTGGGACGTGGGCACAATGGACACAGTCACACAGCCTCTCTCCTCGGCTTCTTTTGCAGATGGGCAGCCTGGTGCACCGAGCGGTGCTGCCCAGCACCAGGGGGTCGAGACAGGAGCAGACACTCCGTCAGCCACCGTTGGTGACAATGGCACCCCGGCCACCACCTCGCTCAGCGAGAGCAGTCAGCAGCTGCTGCAGGCTGGCACCTGTAACACCAGCACCCTCTGCAGCTTCTGGCAGTGTGAGCAGCTCGGCCATCACCACCTTAAGCAGCAAGCCACAGCAGCTTCTAACAGCTCCTGCCCAGCTGCGCCGTGTCCCCAATTACGGCAGCAGAGATACATGGCTGGAGACCTGTCAGCCTGCTCTACGCAGGTCCACAGGCTCTGCTCCCACAACAAAGAACTCAGGGAGCATGAGCACAGTGCTGCGCAGGCACACCACTAGGAGCCACGGACCCTGCCAGCAGTCACCAGCTGCAGGAACACACATGAGAGGAGACACCTTCCTGGCAGCCAACAGCAGCAAGGCCCCAGCAACTCAGCAAACACTGAGGAAAACTGTGCAAGCAGCAGAGCCCCTGCCACCAATTTTGGCAGCGGGCAGCAAGGGCAGCCTCAACAGCAAGTTGCTGAGGTTGCGTGCAGCGATAGAGCGGGCACATCAGGAAACAGAAAGGCTCCTCATGAGTGGTTTCCTGCACATGTCATTGGATGTGATCCAGGCCACATCCATGGCCCAAAGACACGTGGATATGTCCACAGCAGCACTGACACCTGCAGATGTTCAGGGTGTGGAGCCTTCCTTGGATGCAGAGCTTCGGGTAGAGCCCAGCACAGCCCCTCTCATCGCAGCAGCAGGCGAGGCGGGAGAAGACATGGTGTCTCCCATGTCTCTAGAGGAGCAGGAAGAGGCCATGACAGTAGATGTCTTCTCGGATACTGAGGAAGAGCAGCACCACACACCTCTCGCTGCCGTGGAACAAGACGAGGAAGAAGCAGTGCTACCAGCTTCCCCTGGCTTTGTCGAGCAGGAGGCAGAAGCAGAGGCAGAAGGAGAGGCACAAAGGAATGCCTTTGCCCTGCTCAGCCCCACAGCGAAGGAGCAAACCAGCAAGGGCAGCCTCAACAGCAAGTTGCTGCTGTTGCATGCAGCGATAGAGCGGGTACATCAGGAAACAGAAAGGCTCCTCATGAGTGATTTCCTGCACATGTCATTGGATTCGATCCAGGCCACATCGGTGGCCCAAAGCTGTGGGGATGTGTCCATGGCAGGAATGACACCGGCAACTGTTCAGGACATGGAGCCTCCCTTGGATGCAGAGCTTCGGGTAGAGCCCAGCACAGCCCCTCTCATCCCAGCAGCAGGCGAGGCTGGAGAAGACATGGTGTCTCCTGTGTCTCTAGAGGAGCAGGAAGAGGCCATGACAGTAGATGTCTTCTCGGATACTGAGGAAGAGCAGCAGAACACACCTCTCACTGCTGTGGCAGAAGTGGATGGGGAAACACCGGCACCAGCTTCCCCTGGCTTTGTAGAGCAGGAGGCAGAAGCAGAGGCAGAAGCAGAGGCACAGAGGAATGCCTTTGCCCTGCTCAGCCCCACAGCGAAGGAGCTGGTTTATCAGGAAACAGCCAGTCTCCTCACGAGTGATGTCCTGCACAAGTCATTGGCTATGATCCAGGCCACATCCATGGCCCAAAGACACGTGGATATGTCCACAGCAGCACTGACACCTGCAGATGTTCAGGGTGTGGAGCCTTCCTTGGATGCAGAGCTTCGGGTAGAGCCCAGCACAGCCCCTCTCATCGCAGCAGCAGGCGAGGCGGGAGAAGACATGGTGTCTCCCATGTCTCTAGAGGAGCAGGAAGAGGCCATGACAGTAGATGTCTTCTCGGATACTGAGGAAGAGCAGCACCACACACCTCTCGCTGCCGTGGAACGAGACGAGGAAGAAGCAGTGCTACCAGCTTCCCCTGGCTTTGTCGAGCAGGAGGCAGAAGCAGAGGCAGAAGGAGAGGCACAAAGGAATGCCTTTGCCCTGCTCAGCCCCACAGCGAAGGAGCAAACCAGCAAGGGCAGCCTCAACAGCAAGTTGCTGCTGTTGCATGCAGCGATAGAGCGGGTACGTCCGGAAACAGAAAGGCTCCTCATGAGTGATTTCCTGCACATGTCATTGGATGCGATCCAGGCCACATCCGTGGCCCAAAGCTGTGGGGATGTGTCCATGGCAGGAATGTAACCGGCAACTGTTCAGGACATGGAGCCTCCCTTGGAAGCAGAGCTTCGGGTAGAGCCACACAGCCCCTCTCATCCATATTTCAGACTAGCCTGGAGAAGACATGGTGTCTCCTGTGTCTCTAGAGGAGCAGGAAGAGGCCATGACAGTAGATGTCTTCTCGGATACTGAGGAAGAGCAGCAGAACACACCTCTCACTGCTGTGGCAGAAGTGGATGGGGAAGCCCCGCACCAGCTTCCCTGGCTTTGTAGAGCAGGAGGCAGAAGCAGAGGCAGAAGCAGAGGCACAGAGGAATGCCTTTGCCCTGCTCAGCCCCACAGCGAAGGAGCTGGTTTATCAGGAAACAGCCAGTCTCCTCACGAGTGATGTCCTGCACAAGTCATTGGCTATGATCCAGGCCACATCCATGGCCCAAAGACATGTGGATATGTCCACAGCAGCACTGACACCTGCAGATGTTCAGGGTGTGGAGCCTTCCTTGGATGCAGAGCTTCGGGTAGAGCCCAGCACAGCCCCTCTCATCGCAGCAGCAGGCGAGGCTGGAGAAGACATGGTGTCTCCCATGTCTCTAGAGGAGCAGGAAGAGGCCATGACAGTAGATGTCTTCTCGGATACTGAGGAAGAGCAGCACCACACACCTCTCGCTGCCGTGGTACAAGAGAAGGAAGAAGCAGTGCTACCAGCTTCCCCTGGCTTTGCCGAGCAGGAGGCAGAAGCAGAGGCAGAAGGAGAGGCACAGAGTAATGCCTTTGCCCTGCTCAGCCCCACAGCGAAGGAGCAAACCAGCAAGGGCAGCCTCAACAGCAAGTTGCTGCGGTTGCATGCAGCGATAGAGCGGGTACATCAGGAAACAGAAAGGCTCCTCATGAGTGATTTCCTGCACATGTCATTGGATGCGATCCAGGCCACATCCGTGGTCCAAAGCTGTGGGGATGTGTCCATGGCAGGAATGACACCGGCAACTGTTCAGGACATGGAGCCTCCCTTGGATGCAGAGCTTCGGGTAGAGCCCAGCACAGCCCCTCTCATCCCAGCTGCAGGCGAGGCTGGAGAAGACATGGTGTCTCCCATGTCTCTAGAGGAGCAGGAGAGGCCATGACAGTAGATGTCTTCTCGGATGCTGAGGAAGAGCAGCACCAGACACCTCTCGCTGCCGTGGAACAAGAGGAGGAAGAAGCAGCGGTACCAGCTTCCCCTGGCTTTGTCAAGCAGGAGGCAGAAACAGCCAGGCTCCTCATGAGTGATGTCCTACACAAGGCTTTGGCTGTGGTCCAGGACAGAGACGAGCAGCCTGTGGAAGAGCAGGACATTGATGAAAGCCATGTGGGTGTGTGCATGGGAGCAAGGAGCCCTGCAGCAGATGAGGACACTGAGACTCCTGTGCAACCTGCTCAGAGGCGACGCACACTTATCGAGAGAGTTGTGCAGGTCTCCTTTGGGCGCAAGGTGAGGAGAGCACCTGGAAAGCATCAGGGAAAGGCCAACACAGCTGCCCTCCCCACCACTACACAAGGAGGAAACGGCAGCATCTCCTGCAGCCATTGAGGACACCAAGGCCGAGCCAGGTATGTCTCTGAGTCAAGCGGCACCCAGACAAGGTCGGCAGCAGCGTGTGCACAAGTTCGGCCATGCCTTGGCTTCCCCTCCCTGGGCGAGGGCTGAAAGCCGTTTGTGGAAAGCCCCCGAGGGAAGCCCTCGGTGGCGGGTGGCAGCAGGAGCTTGCCCGGTGCCTGCCCAGCCCCGTGCCTACAGCTCTCCTTTCCCCACAGGCATCGCCACCCTCCCGTACACAGGAGCAGTCCAACAGCGACGACCATCCCGCTTCAGAAGGGCGCTGAAGGCTCTGCGCAGGGCTCTCTGCTGCTGCTGCGTCAGCCCCAGAGTGGAGGAGTAGAGCCCCACTGCCAGCTCCAGACCCGAGGGAGCTGCGCTGAGGACATCGTGCTGCAGCCTGAGCTTGCCGTGGACACTTTCTCGGGCCAATAAACCACATCCCTTTCTCCCCAGTGCTTGCCTCTGCCTTCTCCAGCTTTTCCCTTGTTTCAGTAGCAGAGACGCCTGCAGAGCGACCTCTTTCCTTGCAGCCCTTCCCGGCTGCTGACCTTGCACACCTGCTGGCTCTTGGCAGCGCCTGCTGCCCATGGAGGAAAAGCGCCTCCCGACAGGATGAAGCAGTGTGTGATGCAGTGGCTCCCACGGCAGCCGGCTTTTGAGCGGTGCCCGCAATGAGAGGGGTGTAGAAGGGATGGGAGGAATAAGGAGCAAGGCTTGGAGTTGCTAAGGCCAGAGATAAGGGACAAGAGACTGTGATAGTCCTGCTCCTCCTGCACGTGCAAGCACTGGAGCTTGCAGTAAGAAGCTGGCAGTGTTTCCAGAGCAGAAATGTAAATGGGCAGCAGATGGGTGACCCCGTTCAATCCCTCCCTTCCCCATCCTAGAGCTTCCGACCAACCCAGCGCAGGGGCTCTTGCAGCTGCCCCGAACCATGCCTTGTGTCCCCGCGACTGCTGCAGAAGGACAGGGAGGTGACCCTGAGGCTGCAGATGTACTTGTGCAGGACTGTGCACACGGTTCTTGGTTTGTGTTTGGGGTTGGGAAACCACCTTGTACTCCTGGCCACCCTGTGTGCAGCTGGCACATGAAGCTCCACAGTGCAACTGAAGCAAGCGGAGAACAACTTGATCTTGCTGGAAACCAGCTCTGAAGACTGTGTCTGGGAAGCTGCAGTGTAGCATGATGTCCTGGGTTTAGCAGTGGCAGTCATTTTTTCTCTTTCTTGGTAGCTGGTGCAGTGCTGTGTTTTGACTTTTGGGCTGGGAACAGAGCTGATAACACTGATGTTTTGGTTTGGCCAAGGACTTTGTGAGCCTCATGCTCTGCCAGGGAGGAGGGGAAGCCGGGAGGAAGCAGAGACAGGACACCTGACCCAAACTGACCAAAGAGGTATTCCATACCACAGCACGTCATGCCCAGGAGGTAACTGGGAGAGGGACCCGGAAGGGCGAGGAAACTGCAGGGTTGGAGGAGGTATTGGTCGGTGCTTGGTCGGGCTGGGGGGGCAAGTTATGGGTCGCCTGGTGATGGGGTGTTGTATTCTCTTCCCTTGTTATTTCCTTTATCACATTTACTCTGACGTCTGGTGACAGCAAAGCTTGGTGAGAGCAGGCAGGGGCCTGGAGCAGCTTCTCTTGACTGTCTGCTGTGTCAGGCACTCCTGCAACTGGGCGAGAGAAGCTTCCAGGAGTCCAGGAACCAGGGCCAATAAACAGGGACACGTGTGAGCCCCGGGGCACTCTCTCCACACCAAGCACCCCCATTGGCAGACTGGTGATGCCTCAATTTCTCTGCCTCCCCAACACCCCCCTTTCTCTCTCTCTCTCTCTCTCTCTCTCTCTTCTCTGAAAGTTGCTAAGTAACACGGGGCCCACCTTGACCTCTCATGAAGCCACAGAGCTCAGGTGGAGTCTAACTGTGAGAAGGTGAACATCTCCCAAAGTATACAAACGCCACCGTTGGTTACAATATTTTACCAATATTTTCTTATTTACCGAGCCCCCAGGAGACCCTCCAAGTTCTTTCCAGTGTGCCAAAATGTACCCAAAAGGATTCTTTTTCAAGATCTCTTCACTCTGCTGATTTTCCATTATCAATCTCACATTCACAAACACACACACAAACGGGATCCCCCAGACACACTCCACACAGTTACAACACTTGAGACAGAGACTTAAATTCAACCAGTCAATAACACAGTTATAACATCCTGTCACCAGTACCAAAATCACAAGACCAAAATCATTACTGTAACAAGCCACAAAATAAGATGAATAACATTAATAGGGGAGTTTCCTTGAACGCTCTATAGTTGACCAGCCTGTCAGTGTCCCAGGAAGGACGAGACCCTTGTGTCCGACCAGCCTGTCTGCGTCCCGCTGTGGGAACCATACTGGACAGCCCGCTGTATCGGAGGGTAATTCGACTAACCTATGCAGGCACCCACGCTGACAGCATCACTGAATCAAATCCTTTATGGGCTATTGATAGCACACTGGACCCAAAACCATTTCCACAAGACACCCCCTGCATCTTGTAGGACCCAAACCACAAGATGCCCCCTGTTTAGTTATAAGAGTCTGTCACTGATACCAAAATCACAAGACCAACATCCTTAACGTAACAAGCCACAAAATAAATCAAATACCTGCAAGATCCAAAACCATTTCCACAGGACACCCCCTGCATCTTGCAGGACCCAAACCACAAGAAGCCCCCTGCTCCTTGTGGGTGTATACCAAACGGATGCCAGCAGCTGGTATATACCTTTACCTACGAGATTTCCTATCTCGATTTACAGAAGGCTTCCAAACCATGCGTACGCTTACCAAACCAGTTTATCAAACCGAGATGCCGCCTGCATCTTACAGACTATACAAAAGAAAAGAATACCCTTTATGAGATGGTCCTTGTCTGCTCCCGCAGCAATCTGAATGAGTTGAGGGGTCCCTCCGGGAAAGATTCCCGAGGTCCCTCGGGAGCCCTGTCCTCAGCGGGTCCTGCAGCCGAGCAGAGAGGGTCCCATCTGCGGTGCCAAACTGATTCGGAGAAAACTCCAGGAACAAACATGCCAACAAAGCTTTCAAGCTGACAAGCAGGTATTCTTTATTGTGGCGCCAGGAGACACGGGGATAACTCCTCCTAACGTGTGTCCCCGTATTGCTATACAAGCCACCCTTATATAGTCCTTGGGCATACATACATATTCATGAGGCTACGTATGGATTACATCATTTTCCAGAGAGTTCCCCGCATGCGTACACAATTGTGGTGCTGGTCTCTGAGGGTCGTTTACTTCTTCCAACAATCTTCATCACTTCTGGCAGCCTTTGAAGCACGCGCAGTAGATGCTCATACCAGTTTAATTGGTTCGTTAGAACCAGAGACATAATAATCCTCCTATCCTCCTACTTAGCAGTTAGTTTAACTGTAGCCCATCCTGGACACCTGCAGTTCCCAGATACTCCTTATCCCTGTGTCCTGTTCTTCTAGACTGTTTTTCCTAAAACTATGCCAACTGTAATGATTCATCTTGTGAGAATTCTCACTATGTTCTCTAGCTGTACTCTATTTTTTTTCTATGTATCATGCACCTCAATAATTTTCCATTGCTACTCTTACAAAGCCATCAAACTTAACATTACTTAAAACTGATTCTAAATGTTTTTATATATTCCGTTTTGGGATTTTCTGCCCCCTTGTCTCACCAACCCCCTCCCCAATGGCTGTAATGTCGTTGCTGTTATGTCCCTGCTGTCATTTCAGTGATGCCAGATCCCAGTCAAGCTTTTCCATAAGGGCACATCATTTTGGGACAAGCCGATTTCCCTTGCCTTCAGAGAGCGCTGAGCCCCGGCCCCATGGTCCCTCTCCACGAAGTAGGATGCTGCAGGCCCCTCACTGCTCATGACACCCAATGGCAAACATCATGGAGTTCAACAAGACCAAATGCTCCAGCCTGGAGAAGAGAAGGCTCCAGAGAGACCTTAGGGCCACTCCCAACGCCTGAAGAGATCTGGAGAGGGACTTTATACAGGGGCCTCTAGTGATAGGATAAGGGGGAGTAGTTTAAACATGACTCATTCCTTTTAACCTGAGTTTAGATTTGACATTAGGTTTAGATTCAACTTTAGGTTTAGATTAGACACAAAGAAGAGTCGACATTACGTTTAGATTGGACACAGGCTTCAGATTAGACAAGAAGACAAGAAGAAGATTCAACATTAGGTTTAGATTAGACACAAAGATTCGACATCAGATTTAGATTAGACATTAGGTTCAGATTAGACAAGATTTGACTTCAGGTTTACATTAGACATGAAAAAGACTCATCTTTAGGTTTGGATTAGACATTAGGTTTAGATCCAATTTTAGGTTAGTTTAGACACAAAAGATTCGACTTGAGGTTTAGATTAGACATTATGTTTAGCTTAGACATTATAAGCCAATAAAACTGTTGTGTTGTTCATTCGCCCTGTGTCCTGTGAGTTGATTGGACTTGTGCCTTTTGGAGTCTTGCCCTGCTCTTCAGAGCAAAACCAAGCCGTGCCTGGAGGCCCTATGAGCAAAGCACGGGGGTTTCAGTGAGATGCTGGGGGCATGGCTGCATCCCGGCTCAAATACAGCGTGTTCTGGTGCTGAATAGGGTCCAAGAGGTGCTCTGGCACCCTGCAGCTTTCTGAGGGTGTGAGAGGTTGGAGAAGGAGTTTACTCCCTTGACTTGGAAGCCTTTGCCATCCAAATGGAGAAGGAGATTGGCCGCCAGCTCACCGCAGGGTTTGGGTGTGACATCGACACTGCCAAGTGTCCCTTGGAAGTGACACTTCTGTTTCCAAGCCAACACATCAGGCCTGAAGCTTTCCGCACACAGGTACACACAGGTACACACAGGTACACACGTACAAAAGTGTACACACATGTACACATGCGTACCCACACAGGGCAGCCCTCAGGCAGACGCACACATGCATGCACACACGTGTGGCAGACGCACACAGACCGCACAAACATGCACTGAACACACATGTGCTGCACACGTAGAGGTGCTGGTCTGTAACACACCCCAGGTGGGGCAGAGCGACCAGCTCCAGTGGCAGGGATTGTCCCATGTCACAATGGGGACGCACGCTCACAGGCCCGGCCCGGTGCAGCTCTTGCGGCCAGGCCCCATTGTGAGGTGTGAGGTGTCCCAGGCCATATCTGCCCAGCAGGGCCAGCACAGCCCCAGATCCGCTGCTGGTCGCAGACGAGAGCTCCTGGTTTGGATCCCCAGCCTTGAGCCTCGTGTGGTACCAAAGGCGCTCAGGCCCTGTGTCACTATGGCACCGCTGCTGCTGCTGCTGCCGTTGGGCCTGGCCCAGTCCCTGAGGCCCTGCCCGGGGCCCTGCCACTGCCGCGGGTGCCGGCTGGACTGCAGCAGCGCTGCCCTGCCCCGCCTGCCCCTGGCCACCCACCAACGGCCCTTGCGTTTTGCTTGTCCCAGAAGCGCCCCAGCCCCATCGTGATGGTCCTTATCCATGGAGCAGGACAGAAGTTCTTTGAAGTCACCAATAAAAGTGTTGGGTTCTTCGTTCTCCCCGTGTCCCGTGAGTTGATGGTCGCACTCATGCACGTGTCTGAGCCTCTGTGTGTGTGCTCACAGGTGGTGTAGCACTGGGAGCGGTTGAAGCTCTGCTGCCAAGTGGGTGTGCTTGCACACGTATGTGCCTGCATGTGAGAGAACACGTGCAGCACCTGTGTGTGCGCGTGGGGGAGCGTGGCTGCTCGGCTCCCTTCGGCTCCGCTCTCTTCAGGTGGCATCGGCTTCACTCCGCTCTGCTCGGGTCCCTTTGGTCAGCTCTGTCCCCTCTGGGAGGCTTTGGCTCCGCTCAGCTCCCTTCTGGCAAAAGCGGGTATTCCCTCACTTTTCCCTCACAAATGTGATAAACACATGAATGTATTGGCTTTCGCAAATCAGAGGTGTTGCTATGTGGATATAACTGTATGAGCTCACAAAGCTCGCTAAAGACACAAGATTAGACAACTAGCTGAAAATGGGCAGAACTCTTGAGCAAAACGGAGTCGCATAGCAAAAGAATTTGTCAAGGTAAAACAAAAGGCGGGGTGTGGGGCAGGGCCGGCTTGATAAAGAAATGCTGGTGCCTGGAAAACATAGGGTTAAAGTACTTTTAGCCTAACTTAGGTCAAAGATAACAGTGTTCAAGTCTGTGGCCTCGCTAAACGTGATTAAATTGTTTCACACCATCCTTCTAAGTACCTTTAGCTTAACTTAGATCTGATAAGCAGAGAGACACCACAACTCGTTCCAGTTGTAAAGTAGGTATGCTTTATTCGGCTGAGGCGCATGGGGGATAGCTCCTCCAAAGGCAGGCCCAACCTCACCTCTCCCCTCATTATTCTCTACAATTATACATATTCATCAGGTTACACAACACGCCTATACATGTTGCGGCGTCTGCTCCCGGCCGTCCTGCAGCACAGTGAGCAGAGCAGGAAATGTTTGGCCTCTGCTAACACAGCTGAAGAGGCAGGACAGAAAACTGCAGCCGGGCCTCTTCTGCAGACTGTGAGGTCCGCAACTATGCCACCAGCACTGCTCTTGCTCCTTGCTTTCCCACCTTAAATTCCCAGGCACAGAGTCTCAGCCCCAGAGTCTCAGCCCCAGTCTCATCTCAGAGTATGAGCCCTGCAGTCTTAGCCACAGAGCCTGCGCCGCAGAGTCTCAGCTACAGTCTCAGCCCCAAAGTCTGAATCCCAGAGTCTTAGTCATAGTCGCAGCAACAGTCTCAGCCCCAGACTCTCAGCACCAGCGTCTTAGCCCCCCAGTCTGTATTTGAGAGTCTCACCCAGAGAATCAGGTCCAAAAGCTGAGCACCAGAGTCTCAGCCACAGACTCAGCCACAGAGTCTGTGTCTGAGAGTCTCACCCAGAGTATCAGTGCCAAAATCTGAGCACCAGTCTCAGCCCCACAGTCTCAGCCCCACAGTCTTAGCCCCAGTCTCAGCCCCACAGTCTCAGCCCCACAGTCTTAGCCCCACACTCTTAGCCCCAGTCTCAGCCCCACAGTCTCAGTCACAGTCTGACCCTGAGACTATCAGCTCCAAAGTCTGAGGCCCAAAGTCTCTGCAACCATCAGAGCTACAGAGTCTCAGCCCCACAGTCTCATCCACAAAGTCTCGGCCGTACAGTATCAGCCCCACAGTCTCAATCACAGAGTCTGAGCCTGAGAGTACGTCATGGTTTAAAACCTGTCAGCCACACAGTCTTACTCTTTCAATCTCCCCACGTTTCTTCACCCCCACACCCCGCTACCAAAGGGACAGAGAGGAGAATTGAAAGAATGTAATTCCCACGGGTTGAGATAAGAACAGTCCAGTAACTAAGGTATGACACAAAGCACTGCCGCTGCCACCAGTAATAGTAAGGGAAATAACAAGGGAAGAGAGAATACAGTACCACCTGCTGATACCCAGCCTGATGGACCAGTGAAGTAGCCCTTCTGGGTAACTCTCCATTTGCATCCTGGGCATGACGTGCTGTGGTACGGAATACCTCTTTGGCTAGTTTGGGTCAGGGGTCCTGTCTCTGCTTCCCCCCGGCTTCCCTCCTCCCTGGCAGAGCATGAAACTCAAAGGCCTTGGTCAGAGTAAGCATTACTGAGCAACAACTAAAACCATCGGTGTTATCAGCGCTGTTCCCAGGCCGAAAGTCAAAACCACAGCACTGCACCGGCTACTAAGAAAGAGAAAAAATGACTGCTAGTGCTGAACGCAGGAGAGTGTATCAGCTCCTAAGTCTGAGGCCCTAGTGTGCTCAGTAGGCAAGGGCACAATGGCTCCAACATCACAAAGCCTTGGTGGTCACTATGGAGGTGCCCATCTCTGGTTGGGAGCTGGTGGGAACAGTGATGGGACTGGGCAGCTCCACGGCAGCTGCCAGGGCTTTGTGATGTAGAGGGGAGTCCTTGTGCCCAGAGGCCATTGTGACAGCGGGTGACACCGCACTGACCGTGGGGTACATAAGGAGCCAGAGCCCCGCAGTACCTCAGTCCAGAGGAGCAGCCTCCCGCAGGAGGCAGCAATTCCCCTGGAAGCCCACGGCAGTTCAGCGTCCCAGGACGTGGAAGATGTCCGCGGGTAAAGAGGAGAAAGCCCGTTGCCAGCCCGCTGAGGGCAGGCCCAGGGAGCAGAGAAGATGCCAGGTGAGGGCCGGGGCAGGAGGGAGAGGCCGGTGGTGGGACGGGGCCACTGGGAGCCGCCTCGGTGACAGCGCCAGGCTTGCCCACACTGCATGGGCTGCTGTGCCAAGGCAGCCACCTCCATCACACACGTTTTCCTCCTCCTCCTGCATACAGGTGGCACACAGGCAGCCCAAAGAAGTGCCTCAGGGCAGCCTGAGGCAGGCGTCGTCCCACCATGGGATCACGCTGCTACGGCTGCGCTACCCAGAGAAGTTTCAGGCTGTCGCCATCCAACAGGCACAGGTAGGCAGCCCCAGGGAGACAAGGCCAAACGTCTTCCCAACCCCAGGAGATGCTGACGGGCAGGCAGGAGGTGCAGGAGGGAGCAGCTGAGCCCCCATGCCGTGCCCCCTCCCCAGCTGCCCGGGCATGCCGGGGGTGCTCTGGGAAGTGCCTCTGGGCTGCGGGTGCCCAGCCCTCTCCCCAGCCGGCTCTAGGAGCAGGAGGCAGCCGCCTGCGGGACTGAGCCCTGCCCTGGGGCTGGCAGGGGATCCCAACTGCCTGAGCTCAGCCTGCTGGGACGTGGGCACAATGGACACAGTCACACAGCCTCTCTCCTCGGCTTCTTTTGCAGATGGGCAGCCTGGTGCACCGAGCGGTGCTGCCCAGCACCAGGGGGTCGAGACAGGAGCAGACACTCCGTCAGCCACCGTTGGTGACAATGGCACCCCGGCCACCACCTCGCTCAGCGAGAGCAGTCAGCAGCTGCTGCAGGCTGGCACCTGTAACACCAGCACCCTCTGCAGCTTCTGGCAGTGTGAGCAGCTCGGCCATCACCACCTTAAGCAGCAAGCCACAGCAGCTTCTAACAGCTCCTGCCCAGCTGCGCCGTGTCCCCAATTACGGCAGCAGAGATACATGGCTGGAGACCTGTCAGCCTGCTCTATGCAGGTCCACAGGCTCTGCTCCCACAACAAAGAACTCAGGGAGCATGAGCACACTGCTGCGCAGGCACACCACTAGGAGCCACGGACCCTGCCAGCAGTCACCAGCTGCAGGAACACACGTGAGAGGAGACACCTTCCTGGCAGCCAACAGCAGCAAGGCCCCAGCAACTCAGCAAACACTGAGGAAAACTGTGCAAGCAGCAGAGCCCCTGCCACCAATTTTGGCAGCGGGCAGCAAGGGCAGCCTCAACAGCAAGTTGCTGCGGTTGCATGCAGCGATAGAGCGGGCACATCAGGAAACAGAAAGGCTCCTCATGAGTGATTTCCTGCACATGTCATTGGATGTGATCCAGGCCACATCCATGGCCCAAAGACACGTGGATGTGTCCACAGCAGCACTGACACCTGCAGATGTTCAGGGTGTGGAGCCTTCCTTGGATGCAGAGCTTCGGGTAGAGAAGAGCTTGGAGTCAAAATGCAGTGCAGCAGGCGAGGCTGGAGAAGACATGGTGTCTCCCATGTCTCTAGAGGAGCAGGAAGAGGCCATGACAGTAGATGTCTTCTCGGATACTGAGGAAGAGCAGCATCACACACCTCTCGCTGCCGTGGAACAAGAGGAGGAAGAAGCAGTGCTACCAGCTTCCCCTGGCTTTGTCGAGCAGGAGGCAGAAGCAGAGGCAGAAGGAGAGGCACAGAGGAATGCCTTTGCCCTGCTCAGCCCCACAGCGAAGGAGCAAACCAGCAAGGGCAGCCTCAACAGCAAGTTGCTGCGGTTGCATGCAGCGATAGAGCGGGTACATCAGGAAACAGAAAGGCTCCTCATGAGTGATTTCCTGCACATGTCATTGGATGTGATCCAGGCCACATCCGTGGCCCAAAGCTGTGGGGATGTGTCCATGGCAGGAATGACACCGGCAACTGTTCAGGACATGGAGCCTCCCTTGGATGCAGAGCTTCGGGTAGAGCCCAGCACAGCCCCTCTCATCCCAGCAGCAGGCGAGGCTGGAGAAGACATGGTGTCTCCTGTGTCTCTAGAGGAGCAGGAAGAGGCCATGACAGTAGATGTCTTCTCGGATACTGAGGAAGAGCAGCAGAACACACCTCTCACTGCTGTGGCAGAAGTGGATGGGGAAACACCGGCACCAGCTTCCCCTGGCTTTGTCGAGCAGGAGGCAGAAGCAGAGGCAGAAGCAGAGGCACAGAGGAATGCCTTTGCCCTGCTCAGCCCCACAGCGAAGGAGCTGGTTTATCAGGAAACAGCCAGTCTCCTCACGAGTGATGTCCTGCACAAGTCATTGGCTATGATCCAGGCCACATCCATGGCCCAAAGACACGTGGATGTGTCCACAGCAGCACTGACACCTGTAGATGTTCAGGCTGTGGAGCCCTCCTTGGATGCAGAGCTTCGGGTAGAGCCCAGCACAGCCCCTCTCATCGCAGCAGCAGGCGAGGCTGGAGAAGACATGGTGTCTCCCATGTCTCTAGAGGAGCAGGAAGAGGCCATGACAGTAGATGTCTTCTCGGATGCTGAGGAAGAGCAGCACCACACACCTCTCGCTGCCGTGGAACAAGACGAGGAAGAAGCAGTGCTACCAGCTTCCCCTGGCTTTGCCGAGCAGGAGGCAGAAGCAGAGGCAGAAGGAGAGGCAGAAGCAGAGGCAGAAGCAGAGGCACAGAGGAATGCCTTTGCCCTGCTCAGCCCCACAGCGAAGGAGCAAACCAGCAAGGGCAGCCTCAACAGCAAGTTGCTGTGGTTGCATGCAGCGATAGAGCGGGTACATCAGGAAACAGAAAGGCTCCTCATGAGTGATTTCCTGCACATGTCATTGGATGCGATCCAGGCCACATCCGTGGCCCAAAGCTGTGGGGATGTGTCCATGGCAGGAATGACACCGGCAACTGTTCAGGACATGGAGCCTCCCTTGGATGCAGAGCTTCGGGTAGAGCCCAGCACAGCCCCTCTCATCCCAGCTGCAGGCGAGGCTGGAGAAGACATGGTGTTGGCTTTAAAACCTCAGGAGCAGGAAGAGGCCATGACAGTAGATGTCTTCTCAGATGCTGAGGAAGAGCCAGGACACCACACCTCTCGCTGCTGTGGAACAAGAGGAGGAAGAAGCAGCGGTACCAGCTTCCCCTGGCTTTGTCAAGCAGGAGGCAGAAACAGCCAGGCTCCTCATGAGTGATGTCCTACACAAGGCTTTGGCTGTGGTCCAGGACAGAGACGAGCAGCCTGTGGAAGAACAGGACATTGATGAAAGCCATGTGGGTGTGTGCAAGGGAGCAAGGAGCCCTGCAGCAGATGAGGACACTGAGACTCCTGTGCAACCTGCTCAGAGGCGACGCACACTTATCGAGAGAGTTGTGCAGGTCTCCTTTGGGCGCAAGGTGAGGAGAGCACCTGGAAAGCATCAGGGAAAGGCCAACACAGCTGTTGCCTCCCCACCACTACACAAGGAGGAACTGGCAGCATCTCCTGCAGCCATTGAGGACACCAAGGCCGAGCCAGGTATGTCTCTGAGTCAAGCGGCACCCAGACAAGGTCGGCAGCAGCGTGTGCACAAGTTCGGCCATGCCTTGGCTTCCCCTCCCTGGGCGAGGGCTGAAAGCCGTTTGTGGAAAGCCCCCGAGGGAAGCCCTCGGTGGCGGGTGGCAGCAGGAGCTTGCCCGGTGCCCGCCCAGCCCCGTGCCTACAGCTCTCCTTTCCCCACAGGCATCGCCACCCTCCCGTACACAGGAGCAGTCCAACAGCGACGACCATCCCGCTTCAGAAGGGCGCTGAAGGCTCTGCGCAGGGCTCTCTGCTGCTGCTGCGTCAGCCCCAGAGTGGAGGAGTAGAGCCCCACTGCCAGCTCCAGACCCAAGGGAGCTGCGCTGAGGACATCGTGCTGCAGCCTGAACTTGCCGTGGACACTTTCTCGGGCCAATAAACCACATCCCTTTCTCCCCAGTGCTTGCCTCTGCCTTCTCCAGCTTTTCCCTTGTTTCAGTAGCAGAGACGCCTGCAGAGCGACCTCTTTCCTTGCAGCCCTTCCCGGCTGCTGACCTTGCACGCCTGCTGGCTCTTGGCAGCGCCTGCTGCCCATGGAGGAAAAGCGCCTCCCGACGGGATGAAGCAGTGTGTGATGCAGTGGCTCCCACGGCAGCCGGCTTTTGAAGCGCGGTGCGTGCTGCAGCCCGGTGCCCGCAATGAGAGGGGTGTAGAAGGGATGGGAGGAATAAGGAGCGAGGCTTGGAGTTGCTACGGCCACAGATAAGGGACAAGAGACTGTGATAGTCCTGCTCCTCCTGCACGTGCAAGCACTGGAGCAATGCAGTAAGAAGCTGGCAGTGTTTCCAGAGCAGAACTGTAAATGGGCAGCAGATGGGTGACCCCGCTCAATCCCTCCCTTCCGCATCCTAGAGCTTCCGACCAACCCAGCGCAGGGGCTCTTGCAGCTGCCCCGAGCCATGGCCTTGTGTCCCCGCGACTGCTGCAGAAGGACAGGGAGGTGACCCTGAGGCTGCAGATGTACTTGTGCAGGAATGTGCACACGGTTCTTGGTTTGTGTTTGGGGTTGGGAAACCACCTTGTACTCCTGGCCACCCTGTGTGCAGCTGGCACATGAAGCTCCACAGTGCAACTGAAGCAAGCGGAGAACAACTTGATCTTGCTGGAAACCAGCTCTGAAGACTGTGTCTGGGAAGCTGCAGTGTAGCATGATGTCCTGGGTTTAGCAGTGGCAGTCATTTTTCTCTTTCTTGGTAGCTGGTGCAGTGCTGTGTTTTGACTTTCGGGCTGGGAACAGAGCTGATAACACTGATGTTTTGGTTTGGCCAAGGACTTGGTGAGCCTCCTGCTCTGCCAGGGAGGAGGGGAAGCCAGGAGGAAGCAGAGACAGGACACCTGACCCAAACTGACCAAAGAGGTATTCCATAGCACAGCACGTCATGCCCAGGAGGTAAGGGGGGAGTTACCCGGAACGGCTAGAGTGGACTGCAGGGTTGGAGGAGGTATCGGTCGGTGCTTGGTCGGGCTGGGGGGGCGAGTTATCGGTCGCTTGGTGATGAGGTGTTGTATTCTCTTTCCTTGTTATTTCCTTTATCATTACTATTATTGGTGGCAGCAGCAGTGATTTGTGTTATACCTTAGTTACTAAACTGTTCTTATCTCAACCCGTGGGAGTTGCATTCTTTCTGATTCTCCTCTCCGTCCCTCCAGGAGTAGGGGGAGGGGAAGAAGGGGTGGGGAGTGAGTGCACAAGCTGTCTGGCTGGGGTTAAACCACGACACATGAGCTCGTGCATGGCCTTCGCTTCCCTCCTTGACCTCATGTGCCCAGCTATTTCCTCATTCGGGGCCTGTGGCTGTGCAGGCACAGACAGAATGCATCAACAGAAGGTCCCAGAGGTCAGAAAGGGAAATCATAGGCAGGGGCCTGGAGCAGCTTCTCTTGACTGACTGCTGTGTCAGGCACTCCTGCAACTGGGCGAGAGAAGCTTCCAGGAGTCCAGGAACCAGGGCCAATAAACAGGGACACGTGTGAGCCCCTGGGGCACTCTCTCCACACCAAGCACCCCCATTGGCAGACTGGTGATGCCTCAATTTCTCTGCCTCCCCAACACCCCCTTTGTCTCTCTCTCTCTCTCTCTCTCTCTCTTCTCTGAAAGTTGCTAAGTAACACGGGGCCCACCTTGACCTCTCATGAAGCCACAGAGCTCAGGTGGAGTCTAACTGTGAGAAGGTGAACATTTGTAGAATATTTGTTCCGTTAAAGCTTGTGTTTATGTAGGGACCTCGGGTGTTATCTCAGCTGAACGCGCACAGAAGGGCTTTGGAGGGAGACTGAGATGAGCTCTTGGGCAGAAGCTCTTCCCTGTGAGGGTGCTGAGGCGCTGGCACAGGGTGCCCAGAGAAGCTGTGGCTGCCCCATCCCTGGCAGTGTTCAAGGCCAGGTTGGACACAGGGGCTTGGAGCAAGCTGCTCTAGCAGAAGGGGTCCCTGCCCATGGCAGAGGGTAGCAACAGGAGAAGCTTTAAGGTCCCTTCCATCCCTGGTCTCTTTCACAGGAAGGGACAGAGCCTTTACCACTTCTTTGGGCAACCTGTTGCAGTGTTTCTACCTTTCAAAGCAGAATCTGCTGCTGCTATCCACTGCCACTGTTTCTTGGTTGCACTGGCAGTTTTCCTGTTCACTGGGGAGGGAATGGGTTGTTCCTCTGTTCTGGTGCATTTGGCCATATAGCAATGAGGCTCCTCTCTTTCACGGACACCCCCTTGTCGTGGGGAAAGAGCTTGCATGCCCTTGTGAAGTTGGGAGTTATGCTGGTGGTGGCTTATGCTCCCGGTAGGGTCTCCCATGCCAGTCAGCTCTCAAATGAAGGGTCAGACAAAGTGTGTCCATGGGCAGGATGGGCTCACTAGCCTTCAGGCAACCATCCTAGGAGAAGGACAACTCCAACTTCAAACCCGGGCATATGGAGCTCGTGTAGCCCTGTAAGGCCATCCATCTAAGAGAAGGATACTCTAATTAAACCTACGACCTGAGGACTTTGCTGTCACTGTCCAAGCTCGTTAGGCCCTGGCAGATAAACCTCAGGTGTAAAGGGTGAGGCCAGTTCTGCGCACGCTGTGCCTCACCTATAATAAATCCACTGTGCAGGCCCGAAGGGTTTACTCACACTTACAAAGCCCTGCAGCGACAGGCGAGGGACGAAACGGCAGGTGATAAGGTGCACTGGAAGTTGCAGACCCAACCCTGCATGCAGGTGGTTCAGGACATTGGTCACTCAAGTCTGACCCAGGAGATGACAGTCTTGTTCGGCAGCATCCTGAATGACCAAGCAGCCTTTTTCAAGGACAGCACTGCTTGCTCCATATGGAGAGAGACCTAGAAAAGGTGGCCTAACCAAAGCTCATCTCCCCCTCCACCTGGTTGGCTAGCCACGGCCAACGGGCATCTTCTATTGCGGTCAATTAAAAACAAAGAGACAAAGGCATACACCTGCCTCCAAAGGTGTGTCCAGATTGACACTCGCATGTTGGAACATCAGAACCATGCTTGATGCAGTGAACAGTGGGCGTCCTGAGCGCCGTTCTGCGCTAATTGCCCATGAATTGTCACGTCTTAACATCGATATCGCTGCACTCGGTGAAGTTCGCCTTCATGAGGAAGGTAGCCTCAAAGAACATGGTGCTGGCTATACACTCTACTGGTCAGGCAAACCCAAAACTGAAAGTCATCTTTCTGGAGTCGGCTTCATGATTAAAAGCTCCATAGCCTCTAAACTTGAAAATTTGCCGATAGGTCATTCCGACCGTATTATCTCCTTACGTCTTCCACTACACAATAAGCAACACGTTGTTCTTTTCAGCATATATGCTCCGACTCTGCAAGCTGACCCTGCAGAAAAAGAAAAATTCTACTCCGACCTGCGTCACCTCACTCAGAAAGTTCCTATAGAAGATAAGATCATAATCCTTGGTGACTTCAACGCCCGAGTAGGAAAGAACTTTGAAGCCTGGAAAGGAGTACTAGGCAAGCACGGTGTCGGCAACTGCAATGATAACGGTCGTCTCTTACTAGAGTTCTGTGCAGAGCAACAGCTTACCATCACCAACACTATCTTCCAGCAGAAAGACAGCTGGAAGACAACCTGGATGCATCCTCGATCTAAACATTGGCACCTTATTGATTATGTTTTAGTACGCCAGAGAAATATTCGTGATGTCTGCCAGACCAGAGTGATGCCTAGTGCAGAATGCCAAACAGACCACTGCCTTGTGCGTTGCAAACTTAATTTCCACTTCAAGCCCAAACCTAAGAGGGGCGGCATTCCAAGGAGGAGGCTCAATGTTGATAATCTTCAAATAGCTGCAGTGAGGGACAGCTTTCAGGCTAACCTTCAAACTAGGCTTGAAGACCAACTTATAGATTCTTCTCCTGAAGCACTTTGGCAACATATCAAAAACAGCATCCTGCAGTCCTCCGTAGAATCCATTGGGTTCTCCTCAAAGAAAAACAAAGACTGGTTCGAAGATAGCAACCAGGAGGTCCAGGAATTGCTGACAAAAAAGAGATCTGCTCATCAAGCACGCCTCACTCAGCCACTCTGCCATGTAAGAAAAGCAGCCTTTCGTCTTGCATGTAGCAAACTCCAACAGAAACTTAGAGACATCCAGAACAAGTGGTGGGTCAACCTAGCAGAAAAGACTCAACTATGTGCAGATTTGGGTGACCACAGAGGATTCTATGAGGCTCTGAAGGCAGTGTATGGACCCACATTCCAGGTTCAAAGCCCCTTACTTGGTGCAGATGGCCAAACGCTTCTTACAGATAAAATCTCCATCCTGAATCGTTGGTCTGAACATTTTCAAACCCTCTTTAGTGCTAATCGTGTAGTCCAAGGCTAAGGAATCCAGCACATTCTGCAACATCCGGTGAAAAACGAATTGGATCTAGCCCCCTACCATGGGAGAGACTCTTAAGGCCATACAGCAGGTGAAAACTGGAAAGGCAGCTGGGGTTGACGGAGTCCCACCTGAAATATGGAAGCATGGAGGCCAAGCACTTCACGCTAAATTTCATGAGCTAGTTGTGTGCTGTTGGGAACAAGGCAAAATACCGTCAGACTTTCGTGACACAATCATCGTGACTCTGTATAAGATAAAAGGTGTCAAGTCAGACTGCTCAAGCTACCGTGGTATAACTCTGCTCTCCATTGCTGGTAAAATTCTTGCAAGAATACTATTGAACAGACTAGTACCTGCTATCGCAGAAGAACTTCTACCTGAAAGTCAGTGTGGTTTCAGGGCTAATAGAAGTACCACAGACATGGTATTTGTTCTCAGACAATTGCAGGAAAAGTGTAGAGAACAGAATAAGGGGTTATACGTAACTTTCGTTGACCTCACCAAAGCTTTTGACACTGTGAGCAGGAAAGGCTTGTGGCTGATCTTAGAACGATTAGGTTGTCCCCCCAAGTTCCTCAAAATGATTATTCTGTTACATGAGGATCAGCAAGGCCAAGTCAGGTATGGCGATGCACTCTCTGAGCCTTTCCCAATAACCAATGGTGTGAAACAAGGTTGCGTTCTTGCACCGACCTTATTCACAATCTTCTTCAGCATGATGCTCCAAAGGGCTACAGCAGACCTCGACGAACAAGACGGCATTTATATTCGATACCGTACCGATGGTAGCCTATTCAATCTAAGGCGACTGAAGGCCCACACTAAGACCCTAAACCATCTTGTCCGTGAACTGCTCTTTGCTGATGATGCCGCCCTTGTTGCCCACACAGAAGCAGCTCTGCAGCGTTTAACATCTTGCTTTGCGGAGGCGGATGAGGTTTTTGGGCTGGAAGTCAGCTTGAAGAAGACAGTAGTCCTCTACCAACCTGCACCGCAAGAAGATTATCGCCATCCCCATATTACCATTGGCGAGTCAGAGCTTAAGACAGTTCAGCAGTTCAGCTATCTGGGAAGCATCATTTCCTCGGATGCCGCGATCGACAAAGAGATAGACAACAGAATAGCAAAGGCATACAGAGCCTTTGGAAAACTCCATAAAAGAGTCTGGTGTAATAAACACCTGAAGAAAAGTACAAAGGTCAGTGTCTACAGAGCCATTGTATTGTCTACTCTTTTATATGGGTCTGAATCATGGGTCATCTACCGTCATCACCTGCGACTCCTGGAACGCTTTCATCAGCGCTGCCTCCGTACAATTCTAAACATCCATTGGACTGACTATGTGTCTAATGTCACTGTCCTCGAACAGGCAGGGGTCACCAGCATCGAGGCCACATTGCTGAAATTGCAGCTGCGCTGGGCAGGGCACGTCTCTAGAATGAAGGATCACCGCCTCCCCAAGATCGTGTTTTATGGTGAACTTGCCACCGGTAGCCGCAAGAGAGGTGCCCCAAAGAAGAGATATAAGGACTCCCTGAAACAATACCTTAGCCTTGGCCATATTGACTACCATCAGTGGTCCACCTTGGCCTCCAATCGGGAGACTTGGAGGCACACCATACATAATGCTGCTGACTCCTTTGAGAGTTCACGAAGAACTAGTCTCGAGGAGAAAAGACAACACAGGAAGAATCACGCCCCACCTGTTTCACCCAAGGAGACCTTCTGCTGTGCTTTTTGTAGCCGGATTTGCCTATCCCCCATTGGCCTTCTTAGTCATCAGCGCGCTTGTAGTAAGCGTGGGTAAATGCCCTTCCCAAATCTTCGTTCGCGAAGTCAAGCCATGATGAATGAGGCTCCTGGACTCTGCGATGTCCACATGCTATGGGGTGAAGCATCCTCTCTGGAGGTGCTCACCTCTGCCAGGAAGCTTCTCCTACAGAGGCTGCCCTCTGCCCCTTCCCAGCCACCTCGACCTGAGCCAGCTCCTCTGGACTGGCCTTTTGAACTGGTTCCACTTCTCCTCCCAGTGTGAATGCAGCACTTCTTAACCCCTCAAGCACTCCTGGCATCCCATCCATAGCAGCTCCCAGGAGTCCCACTCTCTGCCCTTACTTTAGGAGCTGTCAGCACATCTGCCTGGGGCTGCTGATAGCACTGAGATACAGGCACTGGGAGGGCAGAGCATCCTGGTGTTCCCAGCTCCTGTTGCACATCTCCCATCTGCCTGTTGCAGATCTCTGGCTTGGGGAACCCTCATCCCTGGCCATCCCCACCGCTTCCTCCCTGCCCTGCTCCTTCCTCTCCTCCTGCACGTCCCCAACACTGCAGAAGCCATCTGGGGAGTCATCACCTTCCTTCCCCTCCTCAGCATGTGTTTCTCTAGATACACATACACATTCACAAACCCCAAAGAGCTCACTCTGGAGCCTGGAGAACTTCCGCTGCTTTTTGAAAAGCAACCAGGAGAGCTCAGCCCTGTTTTCCAGCCAGCTCCAAGCCCGAGCACCCCTGATTCCACCACTGAAGCACTGCGAACGGGGAGGAGAATATCCCAGCGCGAGGCTGGAGATGTCTGCTCCTTCCGATGTTATTTGCCAGGCCTGGGCACTAGGGGAAGGAGAATTCACCTTCAGTTAAAGATGATGCAGGGAGGGGAGAGAGAAAAGGAGAGGATAAAGAGAACACGTGGTTCCTCGGATTCAATCAGCCAGAAGCAATGAGGTGCTGGTGCCCTCTAATTTTTAGATTCACAGATTTGAGGGCCAGAGGGGACCATGATGCTCATCTGGCCTGACAGTCTGTATCATGTAAAAGCCACTTGAAGCCAGACAGTGCCACCAGCTTTTTAGAAGCAACAGCAAGCACTGGCGAGCTTATAAAGACTGTGATTCTCCTAAGGTAGAGGGATGTGTGAATCCCAGCACATCCCAGGTACACAGGAGGCCAGATACATCCTCCCCAGTGGGTTCCAGCTGAACAGGCAGTAGCACTAGGGGAAAGAAAACATCCTTTCCCTTTTCGACTCTTCTTTGTGTCTAATCTAAACCTAAAGTTGAATCTAAACCTAATGTCAAATCTAAACTCAGGTTAAAAGGAATGAGTCATGTTTAAACTACTCCCCCTTATCCTATCACTAGAGGCCCCTGTATAAAGTCCCTCTCCAGATCTCTTCAGGCGTTGGGAGTGGCCCTAAGGTCTCTCTGGAGCCTTCTCTTCTCCAGGCTGGAGCATTTGGTCTTGTTGAACTCCATGATGTTTGCCATTGGGTGTCATGAGCAGTGAGGGGCCTGCAGCATCCTACTTCGTGGAGAGGGACCATGGGGCCGGGGCTCAGCGCTCTCTGAAGGCAAGGGAAATCGGCTTGTCCCAAAATGATGTGCCCTTATGGAAAAGCTTGACTGGGATCTGGCATCACTGAAATGACAGCAGGGACATAACAGCAACGACATAACAGCCATTGGGGAGGGGGTTGGTGAGACAAGGGGGCACAAAATCACAAAATGGAATATATAAAAACATTTAGAATCAGTTTTAAGTAATGTTAAGTTTGATGGCTTTGTAACAGTAGCAATGGAAAATTATTGAGGTGCATGATACATAGAAAAAAAATAGAGTACAGCTAGAGAACATAGTGAGAATTCTCACAAGATGAATCATTACAGTTGGCATAGTTTTAGGAAAAACAGTCTAGAAGAACAGGACACAGGGATAAGGAGTATCTGGGAACTGCAGGTGTCCAGGATGGGCTACAGTTAAACTAACTGATAAGTAGGAGGATAGGAGGATTATTATGTCTCTGGTTCTAACGAACCAATTAAACTGGTATGAGCATCTACTGCGCGTGCTTCAAAGGCTGCCAGAAGTGATGAAGATTGTTGGAAGAAGTAAAGGACCCTCAGAGACCAGCACCACAATTCTGTACACATGCGGGGAACTCTCTGGAAAGTGATGTAATCCATACGTAGCCTCATGAATATGTATGTATGCCCAGGGACTATAAAAGGATGGCTTGTATAGCAATACGGGGACACACGTTAGGAGGAGTTATCCCCGTGTCTCCTGGCGCCACAATAAAGAATACCTGCTTGTCAGCTTGAAAGCTTTGTTGGCAAGTTTGTTCCTGGAGTTTTCTCCGAATCAGTTTGGCACCGCAGATGGGACCCTCTCTGCTCGGCTGCAGGACCCGCTGAGGACAGGGCTCCCGAGGGACCTCGGGAATCTTTCCCGGAGGGACCCCTCAACTCATTCAGATCGCTGCGGGAGCAGACAAGGACCATCTCATAAAGGGTATTCTTTTCTTTTGTATAGTCTGTAAGATGCAGGCGGCATCTCGGTTTGATAAACTGGTTTGGTAAGCGTACGCATGGTTTGGAAGCCTTCTGTAAATCGAGATAGGAAATCTCGTAGGTAAAGGTATATACCAGCTGCTGGCATCCGTTTGGTATACACCCACAAGGAGCAGGGGGCTTCTTGTGGTTTGGGTCCTGCAAGATGCAGGGGGTGTCCTGTGGAAATGGTTTTGGATCTTGCTGGTATTTTGTGGCTTGTTACGTTAAGGATGTTGGTCTTGTGATTTTGGTATCAGTGACAGACTCTTATAACTAAACAGGGGGCATCTTGTGGTTTGGGTCCTACAAGATGCAGGGGGTGTCTTGTGGAAATGGTTTTGGGTCCAGTGTGCTATCAATAGCCCATAAGGGATTTGATTCAGTGATGCCGTCAGTGTGGGTCCCTGAATAGGTTAGTCGAATCACCCTCCAATACAGCGGGCTGTCCAGTATGGTTCCCACAGCGGGACGCAGACAGGCTGGTCTGACACAAGGGTCTCGTCCTTCCTGGGACACTGACAGGCTGGTCAACTATAGAGGGTTCAAGGAAACTCCCCTATTAATGTTATTCATCTTATTTTGTGGCTTGTTACAGTAATGATTTTGGTCTTGTGATTTTGGTACTGGTGACAGGATGTTATAACTGTGTTATTAACTGGTTGAATTTAAGTCTCTTAAATTCAAGGGGGGAAAGGGGGGGAGCTCGAGCAGCTCCAGTGTTTGTGTGTGGGAGGAGGGATGTCGGGAGGAGGTAGGGAGTGGGCTCTTCTCTTCTGTGGGACCGGATCGGTGTCGGTGCTATGGGGAGTTTTGGACGCTGGAAGTGAGACTGCCTGGGGGGGGGGGCAGTGCCATGGGGTGGCTCCGGTGACTGAACTGGAACTAAACTGACGGGGACCTGGGTAATCTACCCTAGCAGATCCACTGGTTACATTAAGACTATGAACTAGGGGAAATAATGTGGAATTTTTGTGGATACAGGAGCAACTTATTTGGTGTTAAATCAGAGAGAAAAGAATTCGTCAGAGATGTGGGAGCTACTGGCCACCAAGGGAAAAAAAGAAAGAAAAGAAAAAAAGAGAGGCATTATTCTGAAACCATTAAAATACAAATTGGGAATGCAAATAATAATGCATAAATTTTTATGCATGCCAAATTCTCTAAAATCTTTATTAGGGCGAGAAGCAACATTTAAAGAAGGCAAAATGGAATTTAGAGTTAAAAACAATCAATTAATTGCAGTTTTGAGTTTATCTTTAATTCAACAGAAAAGCAAGAAGGAGGACCTCCCTGAAATAGAAGAAATCCTTAATCAGGTATATGTGGGAGTATGGGCATCTGAAGTTCCAGGTAAGGCGAAAAATGCTTTGCCTGTTAAAGTGGAAATAAAAAGGGGGGCCTGACCAATCAGAATAAAACAGTATCCCTTAAAATTAGAAGATCAAAGGGAATCAAAAATCATTGATAAATTTTACAATATAGATTATTAATTGAATGTGAATTGGAATGTAATACTCCTGTCTGGGCAGTAAAGAAATATGATGGGAAAAGTTGCAGCTTGGTTCAAGATCTCAGAGTAATCAACAAAATGGCAGAGGATATTCGTCCAGTAGTAGCTAATTCATATGACTGATTGACTAGATTGAATAATAATCAGAAATGGTTTGCCGTCCTGGATTTAAAGGACGCTTTCTTTTGCTTACCATTGGCCAAAGAAAGCCAAAATCTATTTGCTTTAGAATGGGAAAATCCTGTCACAGGAAGGGAAACTCAATTAACTTGGACAGTATTATCTAAAGGGTTTAAAAACACTCCATCAATTTTTGGAAATCAGCTCGCATGAGAACTAGAATCATGGCAGCCACCTGCTCAGACGGGGACTCTGTTACAACATGTGCGTGACCTGTTAACTGCTACAGAAACAAAGGAAGAAGGTATCCAGTGGACAATGGAGTTATTAAATTTTTTGGGACTGAATGGTTATCGGGTATCCAAACAAGGCCCAACTAATCCGACCCCGAGTTTCCTACCTAGGATATGAAATAACAGGAGGACAGAGAGAACTTGGAGCTGCTAGAAAAGAAGCCATTTGCCAGACTCCACGACTGTCGACCATCAAGGAGCTCCAGACATTCCTGGGAATGACAGGATGGTGCAGACTTGGATCCATGATTATGGTGTTCTGGTAAGACCACTGTATGAACTGTTGAAGGCAAACCCTCCCTCTCTGGACTGGGCTGATTGCGTTCTGGCACAAGAGGGACAAGATCCCCCTGAGTGCTCTCCAGGGTGAACATCTGTCTCCTCCAAGGCAGGGGCAGCAGTTCCCTTTGCCTGGGGAACTACAGTTTAACAACCAAAGAGCAGCAGTAGAACAAGAATATTAAAACAAGTGAAGAGCACACACAGAGCAATGACATCTTCAACAAACGGCACAGCCGCTGCCATTTTGCCGCTGATGGCCCAGCTGATGGCGCTGCAGGCTGGGATCGCATCCCAGGCACCATGGATCTGATCTCTCCAGCCAGCCAGCAGCAGATCTCACCCCATGTGTCCTGACTAGACCTGTAGTGCTGCTCTGCACCTCCCTCTGCACGAGGCTACGGAGCTTTCTGTTCAGTTCCTCAGCTCTGGGGAGCAGACCCGGTGCGCAGCGGCGGGATCCAGGAAAGCCTCTGAGGCCCAGAGGCTCCCAAGATTGATGTCCAGCAAAAGCCTTCTCCAGGATCACAAGCAGCAGTGCCGGGCAGCCAGGCTGTTACCAGCAGTGCTTCCATCTGATCAGGAAAGACCCGTGTGCAAAGCACGGTGTCTGACACTGAGGGTCTTTCCTTGGTGGCTGTGAAATACACACTCAGCGGGGGAAGAGCTCTGGTGGGGCAGGGCAAGAACACTGCAGGACAGAGGAGTTTCAGTCCTACTGAAGGGCAGCACTCTCCCAGGGCTTTGCTAGAGCAGCTCGGCTGCAGCCCTGCTCTTGGTGGTCCCTGCACCTTCTGGTCTCTGGCAGCGTGCCCTGCCATGGCTGCACAGCTCTGCTGGGGAGGGTGGAGAGGAGAGGATGGAAGAGGAGAAGGAAGCACAGTGCTGGGCACCCAGGGCAACAGAGCAGCACCCAGGGGCTTGTAGAGCCAGGGCCCTGTACGTGGAGGCCAGCTGTGTCAGAGGTGCACTGAGCAGTGCCCCAGGGACAATGAAACCCTAGGCAGGAAGGGTGCCTGGGCAGAGGGAAGCCATGGGGGGCAGCTTTTCGGTTGGGTAGCTTGGCTCTGCCAAAGCTCTGCTCTGGTTCTGGAGGCTTTTGTTCGACACTTGCTGGTTAGAACGGCAGCGGGGAGCTGAGGGGACATGGGGACACGTCTGAAAGTCCTCCCCAGACATGGGGGGGGAACATAATGCCTGCCACTGGGGGCCTGAGAGCGGGCTGTGCAGGAGGAGGGAGGGAAGGAAGCCCGAAACTGCTGGCTCTGGGGCACCCACACCCTGCCCAGGCTGGTTAAACCGATTGCAGGTCGGGAAAGTCACAGAGAAAGGAAAAACCTTCCTGGGACATGGATTGCAACTGCACAAGTCACAGCTTCCTCTCCCCTGTGAGAGGAGCAGCTTCGTTTCATTTTCTTTCTTTTTTCCTCTCTGAAAGGACACAAAAGTTGTTCCAGCTGCTGTGTCTCGAACTGAGGTACCAACAGAGGCACCTTCCAAGGAAAGGCCCTGTGTTGAAGCACCCTCAGGAAGGATGAAGTGTGTGTGAAGGGGGGGCTGTAGGGTAGGATGATGCTTCATCCGCAGCTGGAAACTTGGACAACAAGGCCAGACGCTTTCTGGGATGTTCAAGTGTTTAATAACAGAGAGAGGAAGGTTTCTGGGTGATAAATGGAGCCTCCTGGTCCCGCAGGGTCAGCGAGTGCCCCTGCTGCTGGCCCGGCTCCTTTGGCCACTGCTGGTGTTGCCTTCGAGCATTACTGGTGGTGTGATGTCTTTGCGGGTGCAGAGGAGTTCTTGGAGCTGCTGGTCTTCCTCTTGTGAGGGCACTGGCTTTGGTGTATTCAACCCAGTAGACCATTTAACTTCTTGGTAGCAAGGGCATATTGCCATCTTCCTTTCAATTTTGTGTTCGCCAGGACCCTCGCATCCTATTCTGCAAAGCTGCTTTCCAAACAGTTATTCCCCAACATTTCCTGGTTCATGGAGCTTTTCATTCCCAGGTACAGCCCCTTGCACTTGCTCTTGTTAAACCTTTGCAGTTCTTGTCAGCCTATTTCTCCAGCCTGTCGAGAAGGAGATGTAAGAGAAGGGAAGCAGGAGTATTAACAAAGAAGCAGGAGTTACCCATTTCTTTTGTCTCCACTTTGCTCTTTAGAGTTGGGGGAAAAACTCTCTTTGCTGGAAAGACGGAGAGAGCAGCCTGCGTGCTGGTGAGCGGCCCAGAGGCTCCAGCTCTGGTGATGGATGATGCATGCTGGTGGAGCCCGAGGGCAGGCTAACCACGGGTGTAAGCATTGTCAGGAGCAATTATAGCTTGAAGGATGGAGGAAAATGTGTAGGGCTTCCAGTCAACTGTTCCATCGTCCCTCAGGTCAAGCACCTCTTATCTCAGAAGGGAGTTATGAGTGGGGACGGGTGCAGGAGCCAGCCCTTGGCATGTGCGTTGAACACTATTTTGGGAATCTTATTGCAGCCCTTGAGCTCACCTGCAGCTGCACACTCTGTGCCCCTTGGGTTGCTCCCAAGAGAGGAGCCGTGAGCCTAAGGAGAGAGAATTCAGGGTTAACCGTCCTAAATGGAGAGGGTAATGCCACACCAGGAGGTGTGAATCTCTTCTGTCAACAGCTCTCACCTTCATAAAGCACCCCAGGGTTATGTGCAGCTGCCCCACGTGTGGCTCCAGCGTCCTCCCTGGCTCTGGGACATTACTGAATTAAAGGCGACAGTGCCATTGCCTTTCTGCTCTCATGCTTCCTCCCACCGCATCCCCACAGTTCATGAATCCCCATGCACAGGGGAGAGTCAGGAACGGGGCTTTTTTCTCATGGCAGCTTAGATATTTGCTTTTCCTGTGGGGAAAAAAATAAAAATACTCCTTGAAATAATGTTCTGAGGTTCTTCTAAATGTTACACACGGGGCGACCTTTCAGAGCCGGACATAGGGGTTTATTGTTAATCACTAGGCCAGGACTCCCACAGCTGCAGGCCAGTCCTGCTCCCCAAGGGCTGGATCCAGAAAGCACTGAAACATCAGTCTTCAGCTCTGCAACAGTCAGGGATGGAGCTCCAGGATTTCCACCCTTGCTGCAATGAGACACCCTCGGCTGTGTATCCTGTACGCGCTGCCCTGTGCACCTTGGGGTGGTGTAAGGAGCGTGGGTACCACCAGGATTTGGTTTCTCAGAGCATAAACGCAGGCACTGAAGGTGTCAGGGAAGCACCAGCCATGCCATACATCCCACTGGGATGCAGGGGATGATGTGGGTTTGCACAGAGTCACAGCAGTCCTGGCTCTGCAGAGCCCAGCTGGTGCCATGGATGCAGACATCCTGGACATTCCTGACCAGCACAGGGTTCTGAGGAAGGCAGAGGTTATGGCTAGGGGATACAGAGAGGAATGGTCCATACAGACAAGGCTTTTCTGTTGGGAGGCGACGGAGGCACAGGGCCCTTGCCCTGTTTTCCAGCTCTGCTCCCACTACAGATGGCTACGAGGAACAGGATTCCCAGTGTCAGGCAACAGTTACAGTGGCAGCTATAACGCCCGTGTGACGAGATTGCCTTTCCTTCCATGGCTCTGTCTATAATGAAGCTGGGAATGGGGTTTCCTAAATGCAGTGCCCCAGCTTGGGAACTTCTGGAGTGATTGCCGGCTGTGTTTGCCAAGAATTCCATGACATTTCCACACTCCCTGGCATCCTTCCCCCAGCCAGCAGCAGCACACTTAGGAGCCTCTGTTTATGAATCCAGACCTATACTGGGCACTTGTTAATTTGTTAAAGCTGTATTCCAAGGGAAGGCCCTGTGCTGAAGCACCCTCAGGAAGGATGAAGTGTGTGTAGGATGAAGCTGTAGGGTAGGATGTTTGCATCCCACCTTCTCAAACCTATTTCTCCTCCTATTTCCGCTGACCAGAGCGCTTCCCTCTTTCCCAACCAGGTGCTCTCAGAAATAGCAGAGCCTTTGCCATGCTCTGCCCCCAGTTTGGCACAGGGCTAGCCCAGAGGACACACGCACCCCCTCTTTGGTGTACAACAGCAGCTGCCCCAGGCTCAGTGCTCACAAGGAGGTGAAGGCGGTAGAAGGCTCTCACGGCCCTGGAGATGTCTTTTTTCCCCAGGACTTAGTGCCTGGGCTCTCCTTCAGAGATGGGTCATGTTAGCACCGAGCTGAGCACACAGGAGAGGCTGGGAGTGCAGCAGTTAGCACAGAAAGTGCCAGCGAGGGAAAGCCAGGCTGATGGCACGCTGCTCTGCCTGCAGGGCCCTCGCTCCTGCTGGGCACAGGCCCAGGGTACTTTTGGGACACAGCTCTGAGCTCCTGTGCTTGCCCTGCCCTCACTGCAGCTCCCTGGAGCTGAGCCCAGCTTGCCCTAGGTTGCAGCTGAGCAGGTGCTCAAGGCACAGAGGCAGGGCTGTGCCCTTGGCCACTCCTGGGATCTTCCTTTTGGGACGAGCAGCAACTTTGTCTGGAGATTCCCAAAGATCCTTTTTCTCTCTCCCAGCCTCCTGCTGGGCTCGCTCAGCTGATGGGGAGGCCATGGGCCTGGAGCCAGAGGGTTGGGTGCCCCACGGGGGTGCAGGGGTCTCTGGGAGTGCCAAGACACCTCCATGCCTCCTCCTCAGTGTCCCCTCGCAGCCGATGTGAGCTGTGCTTCCAAATGTGCTGCAGGCGGGGAGCAGCAGCAGGAGTCCTGCAAGGGAGGAGCAGCGCTTGGTGGGGGCTGAGGAGCACTCATGTCCCAGGCAGAAGAGGTGCACGCTGAAAACGGGTGAGGGCAGAGGACTGTGAAGAGCTGAGGCTGGGTGACCAAGGATGGTGAGGCCACGATGTTCTCCAGGGGTAGTGTATGGGCTCCTGACGTTTCAGGCAGGTCCCAATGCATAAAGGAAGAGTTTCCATGGGACTTGGCTGAGTGGCCACTCCTCCCCTGCAGCAGCTGATAGAGGTGGGTTACAAACTGCTCGTCCCAGTACATGAGCGATTTTGGGTTAGGGTTAGCATTAGGGTTAGGGGTTAAGTTTAGGGTTAGTGTTAGAGTTAAGGTTAGGGGGTTTAGAGTTAGGTTTAGGCTTAGGGTTTGGGTTAGGGGGTAGGGCTTTGGTTAGGGGTAGCTTTAGCGTTAGGCTTAGGTGCAATGTTTAGTGTTTGGGTTAAGGGCAGGGATTGGGTTAGCGTTAGGTTTAGGTTTAGGGCTTAGGGTTATGTTTAGAGTTCTGGTTAGGATTAAGTTTAGGAGTTAGGGATAGTTTTAGGGGTTTGGGATAAAGTTAGACTTAGGGATTAGGTTTTCATTTAGGTTGAGTTTTAGGGTTAGGTGTAGAGTTAGGTTTAGGATTACAGGTTTGGGTTCGGTTTAGCGGTGAGGTTTAAAAGTTTGGCTGCTATATCGTACCCAGTTTTCACCCCCATGGTGGCACTCGGTTATGGGGCAGCCAACCTGGCCCTGGCTGTTCACTGTCGTCTGAAAACTTGTTCTTTTTGTCCATAAATCACCAGATGGTTTTGCGGGTGATGGGATGTTGGCTTGAGACAAATGGGAATGTCAGACCATCACCCCTCGTCCTATCACAACAGGCCCTGCTGGAAAGTCTCTCACCATCTTTCCTACGGCCCCACTTTAAGAACGGAAAGGCTGCAATAACTATTCTATGATTAATAAGGTCTCCCTGGAGTCTTCTTCAGGCTGAACAACCCCAACTCTCTCAGCCTTTCCTCACAAGAGAGGTTTTCCAGCCCTCTGATCATTTCTGTGCCTCTATGCTCTGCAATTCACTTAGTACCTAATCAATGGCAGTACTGCCCATCTGCAAGGTCAATGGGGCAAGCCTGAGCTGCGCAGAATCAGTGCTCACCGTGCACCTGGCCAGCACAGCCCTTTCACAGGAGCAGGCCCAGCACCCGCTCTACCAGAGCTGGTTTTGAGGGTACATCACTGCAGCTGCCTCTCTCTGATTTCCTGTTTCTTATTTCTTTTTAGTTATAGGAAATACCCAGAGTAGGAAAAAGCATTTATTCACCATCTGCATTGCTCTGCAGCTGCGCACAGGGGAAGCTCTCCTGCTCATGGGTGCTGTGCCAAGAAGCCGCCTGGAGCAACCTGTTGTTTGTCCCCTGCTGCAGCAGAATTTGCTGTGAAAACAAGATAAAAAGGCTGTGAAATCCCTCCAAGAACCACAGCAGCTCCCGCTGCCGGCCACTGACACTCAGCACCATCCTGCCCCATCAGGCACCCATCCTGAAGGAAGCCTGTCAATAAAAAACCCTGCGGGTCCTCTCTTTTTCTCATTTCCCAGGTATTTTTGTTGTCCCCAGTTTTTCTAAGGCTTGTCCCAGCTGGAATCAACATCCTTGCCAGCAGCCGGGGCACTGCCATGACCCAGGAGCTCCAGGGCTGTTGTTCCCCTTTCAACTCTGATTAAAAATGAATAAATAAAATCAATCCTTTTCCATGTCTGGATTCAGACAAGGCAACGCCTCTCTTGGAGGAATGCAAGGGAACAAAAACAAATCAAGTGTAAAATAAAACAGCAACCCAGGGTTTCTGCAGCTTCTCAGCAAGGCAGGGCACTGGGAGGGGGTTCCTCTCCCAAGTGGCAGAGGGTCCTGGGATTCTTTCATCCGTGTCCTTTGTTTAAAGCCAAATTAAAGAGGAAAATGAAGCGAGTGGGGCTTTCGCCACCTTGTGGTGCCTATTATTCCAGAGCCCCAGGCCAGCCAGGCTGGGCCGGTACCACCACCACCACCAGCTCCATTTCCCATTACAAGCTAATTGTCCTTTTACTCATTAACTCTGATCGGACTTGCTCATTTTCCTTGGTATTTTTCTGCCCCTCAATCTTTCTCAAGAAGTGTTTCTCAACACAGGACACTGGGTGCTGCCCGTGTTTACAGCATCAGAGCAGCAGTTAATGCTGCCCAGACTCAACCCTTTAGTTTAGGGGCAGCTTCCAAACATCTGGTCTGGTCTCACACATCAACTTCTTCTCCAGCAGAGCCGGCCTGCTCAGGGCTCCCAGGTCCTGTCAGCTCCAGGAAGAAAATGCAATTCTGGGCTTAGTTTTGTAAAGTCACCCAGGGCAAGAATGGCCCAGCCTGCTAAAGCCCAAACAGGGGATGGGTTTATGATGATTTCTCTTAAAGTAACCACATAGGAGCTGCTGAAGCCGGGTTTTCAGCCCAGTGGTCCCAGCCCTCTTCCCAAAGCAAACATTACAGCACTGAGAAACAGAAATGAAAATTACTGCATGGATTTGCCACGGGCCTAAGCTTGCAGAAAGTAAAAATGAGCTGGGCTTCCAAACTTCCTCATTTCCCAGGATCACAGGTTTATTAACAAGTTTCTCAGCAAGGATTTTTTTTACTCTACATCCAACATAAGCCGCAACCTGAAGTGACATGCATATAGCCCTGTTCTGTTTTCCCACCCTCAAAAGGCCTGGGGACAGCAACCCCAGTAAGAAGCACAGGCTTGAACAGGCACCCCCAGCAGCGGCAGACTTGCCATGGCTGCTTTCAAACAAGAGCACAGCAGAGCCCAGCTGCAAACACAGCTTACGTGGAGACCTGTTCTGTGCTGATCGCAGGATCGGTTTGCTGAGAAGGGACCTTAAAGCTCATCCAGCTCCAACCCCTGCCACGGGCAGGGAGCCCTTCCACTGGAGCAGCTTGTTCCAAGCCCCTGTGTCCAACCTGGCCTTGAGCACTGCCAGGGATGGGGCAGCCACAGCTTCTCTGGGCACCCTGTGCCAGCGCCTCAGCACCCTCACAGGGAAGAGCTTCTGCCTAAGAGCTCAGCTCAGTCTCCCCTCGGGCAGGTTCAAGCCATTCCCCTTGTCCTGTCCCTACATCCCTTGTCCCAAGCCCCTCTCCAGGTTTCCTGCAGCCCCTTTAGGCACTGGAGCTGCTCTAAGGTCTCCCCTTCAGGAGCCTTCTCTTCTCCAGGCTGCCCCAGCCCAGCTCTCTCAGCCTGGCTCCAGAGCAGAGCTGCTCCAGCCCTCGCAGCAGCTCCGTGGCCTCCTCCATCCTCGCTCCAACATTTCCATTTCCTAATGGAGCTTCCCCTGTATGTGGCCTAGTAGAATGTGTCTTTACCCGTGGCAGGGGGTTGGAACTGGATGTACTGGTATTGGCTGGAAGAGAGTTACTTCCTATTTCACATTATTTTGCACATGCTCATTAGCACCTTTCCTCTTCACAAAGATCTTCACCAGTTTAAGATTTCCTTACGAACAAGTCTGATCCTAGCCCCTGAGACACATCTTGGAACCCCTCCCAACATTTTTTGGCATCACAGGTCAATAATTCAGGAAAGACTGACTCCAGGGATCAGTAGGCAAGCAGTGAGAATGCTGAAAACCTGGAGTTGCTTTGCAAGGTTTACAGGGATTAGTAATTTGCAGTGTGGGTGCTGGTGATTAGGCAAGTCGTCTTGTACCTGAATGATTGAAGGGCATAAGGACCCTCTGTAGAGGCACATTTGTGTGCTCCAATGGAGCAGGGGCATGACATGCACATGAAAAAATATTTGTTCTTCTAATTCTACCCTTTGCATTTTAGCCTCTTGCCTTGGTCTTCATGGGTCAGCTTGATTTTTTTGTGACACAGGCTTGGGGCTCACCTGTGGGCCGGGGCTTTTGCTGGCGGACGCCAAGGCAGCGTTGGATGAGGCCACAGAAGGATGGAGCAAGCTGGGCAGCCACTGCAGCGCCAGCTCTGGAAAATCGCTGTGTGAGCCCCAGCCAGCAATTCCCACTCACCAGCCAGGTGTGAGCTGAGTTTCCCATGCTCAGCCAGTCTCAGCCTAGCGCCTGGGGCAGCCATGGTTCCTTCCCAGGGCTGGATCCAGCCCGCTGCAGTGATGCTGGTCCTGGGGCAGCGATGGAGGTCTCTATCCTCCTGGCATTGATACTAATCAATATGGCTTCCCCCATGGCTTCACAGCACCCGGAGCAATGCCCCAACTACCCATCCTCTCAGCGGCCATCCCCATCCCAGCTCAGTCACCTGCAGGGTGCCAGGGGCTGCATTAAGCCCCTACCCACTTCCCGCTGTGCAAATGACTGCAGGCAGAGAGGTGCTGTGAAGCAAACACCCAGACCTTTTAATGAATGGAACAAGAAACAGGGATGGGGAGAGGGCTGGGGCAGGTCCTTGACCATCAGTGGTGTCTTCTTTGCTGGGGGGACCTTGACCTTGAACAGTGACGACCATGTGACCTTCTCCTGGAATAGTCACGACTCTTCCTCCTGCTTCTTCTTGGATACTGTGGTGATGGCAAGTTGGAATGTGAATGGGAACAACTGCGTGAGCCAGAGTAGCAGCCAGTGCAGGAAGGACCTGATCTTGGCTTGGAGTAGGTATGCGAACTCCTAAAGTAAAATGAAGTACGACAGTGAGGCTGGGATCTTAAAAAACCCACAACACACACACACAAATGGAAGTTAATTCAAAACAGTCATTCTTGCTAATTTTTTTCCTCCCAAACTTGGTTTTGGGCTTTCTTCTCTTTTAGCTGCTAACTTAATGCTACTGCAAATTGAAGAGCTAAACATAGCCTCCAGCAGTATTACTCAAGCCATTATGTAGGTTTCAATTATAGGTTTAAACTAACAATAAAGTGTATGACTTTAAACTAACACAGTAAAATAGAGCAAACTGTTCTTACTGACACGCAGGGAATAAGGAATGTCCAGCTGATGGGGGAAGGAACATCAAGGGAATGGTAACAACTAAGGAGGCAGTAAGTAAGACCAAGGATGCAGACCTTCAGGATAACAGAGACCGGAACGCAAAGAAAGCAAAGCCGTACCTCTGCTAACTCAGCACTAGGACCTTGCGAGCATGCGCAAGCAAAAATGTCACTCAGTAAACACAGTAAGGCAGACTGTGGGCGACCATCAGAGACCCCCACTCCGCAAGAAAGCGCATGTGTAATTGAGATGCAGATATTATAATTAGCTCCTGGGAATCTCGTGAGTATGGAAATGCTCTCCTGGAAAGACTGTAAATATGCATGAGTATGCTGAATACAGAGCTGCTGACAGCAAGGAACGGGCACGCTCACCTTTGCGGAACTGTTTGCGTGTGCGCCCAGCGCTGCAATAAAGAAAGCTGCTTTCTGAAACTCCACATTGAGCCTTAGAGAGTGTTTTTTGTTAATAACAAACTGCTCAAGAGCTGATGTTCTGCGTGTAGTATTGATAAGAGGTGTGTTAGATGGAGGTAGGAAAAAGAGGATGTGGAATTATTACTGAGCCATTCAAAAATCAGTTACCAGTTGTATTCCCCGCAGCTCTCTGTGCACACTTATTTGATTATGGATCAGCTGTTGTCTAAGTCATACGTTACAGCCTAGGTTACCAGTAGTTACATATTGAATTTCTATAGCATACTTACAGTTCACAGCTTGTTCTGGCACCTGGTGAGTGGATGGTACTGTCTGCCCTCGGATGACCTTTTGGAGAGGGGAGAAGCAAAAGAAAAAAGACCCATTCAGCTTATCTGAAGGTAATTTTTTTACACAAGTTCTAAAGCTATCATTACTTACCAGCTGTGGGTACCGATTGCCCTTGGGAGCCCAGAAGACTTGGTAGCGCTAGCTGTCTTCGTACAGGAACTTGAGAGCCCTTGTGAATAAAGGCAAACAGCTGCAAAATAAGCTCTACTGAAATCCTGGAGTCACCGCATATGTGGAAATAAAGCTTACCTTCTCTTCCAACAAGCTGCGGATTGACAGAGAGGAAGATGGAGGCAGTTCAGCGGCAGTCACCAAAGCAGCAGGAGGGATAACAGTCGTGAGTGGTGCTGCAGGTGGTGGCGGCGGCTGCTGCTGCTGCTGAATCTGCTTACGGAGCCTTTTTGTGTAGCCAGCTCCATTTCTGAAGTTGTTCACAGCCTAGAGGCAGAGGAACATTTTATAAAGGTAATCTGAAACTTCAGCAGATACACCAACAAAACCTCCACGGAGTAAAATGACTCGTGTACTCCTGGAAATGCTATCAATCCTAACAGCATTCGACCACAGCTATATAAACACACCGCATTCAACACTGATGTCAATGAGGGTTAACTCAGGGTATCTGTATTTAAAATACTTCAGTGTTAACACCAAATTTGAAAGTGAGGTGGTTGTGTTAAACGGAAGCGTGACCTGAATTTGTCAGATTGTCTCTAAAGAGCTGTCAGAGATAATGTGTTTGAAAAGTAAATTTAGCCTTATTCAATTTAGCCTTGCTTAAGGCTAAATTAATGTTACAGTAATATTGTCTTCTCTCTCAGCTCCTTACAAGCTCTTTGTACAACTGATGTAAAACTCATCACACTACCTGGCGTAGGCTCTGGTTGGCAACTAAAGCATCAGGAGAAACATCTGTCTGATGACACGCTGGGCATGTAAATTCCTCAGACTCCAGCAATGCTGTTCTAATACCTGTGCATAATTAGTGTAATCACAATACAATAGTTTTTAGCCAAACTAAGGAAAGTTGTTGGGTTCTAACCAAAACACGTGTATGATTCATTGGTGAATGTGGTCTTGAGGGTACAGCATGAAGCTACAAATATTCAAGAGTGTAAAAAATTACTAGCATGCAGCAAATAGTTCCACAGTTTTGACATTTCACTGTTGTAGTATTTGAAGATGGAGTGTGGGCTGTGTCTTCATGATTCAACTCATCCTTTCTCCACTGTCCACTACAGCAAGAAGTCATGGACCCCAAAGTTAATGAACAAAGCACATCTCAAAAACAAGCATTGGTAGCTCTGAGTTCTGAAGGTTTGAACCAGCTCTCCCGTGGAGAAGAATGTGGATTAAATGCCTTACTATCCGTTTGCTGTAGACCACAGTCAGTCACCAGAGATGGCTGTATAATTTTGTGTGAGAGAAAGGGCTGTGGACAAACATTTGATACCTAATACTGTAACCACCTGCACAGTTAGGCACTCCTCTGCATGTAAAGAGGATGTAACTGGATCTGTAGAAAGAGAACCAGGTTTTCTGCCTTTTCTTTTTTGGTGTTTTCGTTTTTTTTTACTTTATACGAGACGAGTCCTTTCCTAGTCAAGGTATACTTAGGTTTTAATTAGAACAGGTAACAAAGTAATCTTGTTATCTGCTATGTTTGCTTTCAGAAGATGAGATGTGATGTTTTGAATTAACAATATGGGAATAACACTTACATTCGTCACAATAACTGCTTCTACAGCAGGGAAGAATAGCTGCATCAGTCATTATATCTTTACAAATGAGACATAACAGCTCATCCGGAATAGGACCATCAGAAGAGGAGGAGGATGGCTCCTCTGGTAAAAATGGAGGCCTTTCCCTCTTTCCTCTAGCATAAGCTTCCCTGGAGGGCGTGTGGGGAAGAAAAAAGAACAAATTTAAAGATGGGTAAAGGAATACTTTTCCGAGTTTTGCATTTTATCAAAGGAAGATACTGGACAGAATTCTTCTCACTCCACGTTAGCCTTCTGAAGTGTAGGCACTGAGCTGAAACTACTTTTCTACAGCCATAACTCTGTAAAATAAAAACTCGGAGGGGGAGGAAATCTCAACCCAACAGCTATTGGTTACAGTTTTGTAAGAAGCGTTTGAAACATAAACCAGAAGCAAAATGAGCTCTCAAAGAGAACGAGTCCCCTGCCAACACTACCAAAATGTTTTGCAGAAATACAGATCCCTGGTGCACCACAACCTGAACCAGCTTCCAGGGGCATGACAAGTATGAATGACCACTCTCTTTTTTAGAGGGTAAGTGTCACAGGTCTTAAGGTTAAAATGCAAGGACTGCGCTTCCTCTCCCTTAATTACAGATGCAGTCCAACTTGGTGGCATGGCCACTCAGATGTTTATGCCTGCTTTCTCTCATTCGCTTTTTGGTCAGTCCAATTAATTCCATACTTACGCATTAATAACCGGTATTGCATATTTGCCGGTGTTTGTCAGCATCGCACCCTTCGTGTTGGGATCTTTCGCCTCTATCATGAAACTACTTGGAATTCCTGTGCTCCTTTTCAGTCTGGGAACAGACTGGACATTTTTGTCCTGTTAGGAAAAGAAATGCAGACATACCTCATCTTAAGACCTACACTTAAAATGACAGTTCAGTGATGACTGTAAGAAGCAAAACCCTTTAAATCCTCTCCTTTTACCCAGCGTGAAGGTTGTTCAACTGAAATACTTCTTTTCCTAAATGAACATGGCCAGGATGTTCCTAAGACAGCTATTGCTCCTAAGTCAGCTTCTCAGGGAACTGGTGGAATCACTGTCCCTGAAGTGTTCAAAAGAACACATAGATGAGGCCCTTAGTGACATGGTTCGTGATGGATTTGTCAGTCCTGAAGTATCAGTTGGACTTGATGCATCTCTTCCAACCTAGTTGGTTCTCTGAGCCTGTGAAAGGCTTCAGCAGAGTTTTGATCTGAGTCGACATTCTTTGGCTTAACAACAGGTTTCTTAAGGGTGAAACATCCCTTGCCTCATGATGCACTGGGAGAAGAGATACAAACCTGCTCCCCCGCTCCTCCCCCCCAGAAGCACAATTCAGAGGGAAAGCTTAAGTCAGGGCTCTGGGTCAGCCACTGGAGAAACATCTATTCACCAGCTATAGATGAAGCTTGAATTCATACCTCATGAGTATACATTCAGGGACTAATGTTAAAGGGCATGAATACTCAACCAGGGACTTGTGTCAGTAAAACACACAAATATTCAGTAGATGGGGTCAACAGAAGCATCTTGATTTCGTGCAAAATCCTGAAAACGTGAACTGTCATTAAAAAGAGCTAAACCAGAAACATTTCCAGTAATATTGAAATACATAAAAATATGCATGTAAACTCACAGGTGAAAAGATCTATGGACTTAGTTCAGGCCTGTGGCTTAGAAAAAAGAAAAAAATACATTTATAATCCCGGCTTTCCCTTGAACTTTGAAGGGCTTTTCAGCATTGCCATGTAACCTCTGTATTTCCCCTCAAGAGTTCTCAATACGATTATTCCTGTATTTGGTACTTGACTGCCATGGTCAGAAATTAAACAAGGTCAGAAAGTAACACCGGAAGTCCCCAAAACCTTACCCCGTTTCTTGGGCAGCCCTTTCTATAGTGGCCAGGTCCTGTAAAGGGCACCACAATGCTAGCTGATGTTGCCTGAAAACAGATGCTTCTATAAAACACAGTTGTCCTGAGCGTGCGCTGGGGAGACTTTGTGCTTCTACAGGATGCTTATGTGCCCGCTAGCCTACTTGAAAAGAGCATTCTTGGGCACTCAAAACCTTAGGCTTGACATAGACTTGTGTAACCGATCCACTTTTCTTCCAGGTGGACTGAAGTGATCAGTAAAAGAAATGACCTAGCAGTAGTTTTCAACGGGTTTTGAAGCTCCAGCCCATTTGAAGGAGAAGATAGCTACTGTGCATTTAACTGAGAAAGATTTCTGCAAGTTATAGTATTTACATTCTGCAGCACTAAAAAGAACACACAGTGTTAGTGGCAGGGCTGTAGTTTTTGCTTGCTGAAACTCAGCATCAGACACAAAAGCACTGAAAGGAATCTTTCTGATCCCTCAGCAAGACACAAGGTTCTTTTCAGTAGAAATGTGACCACCGTGTCCTGTGGGCAATCCAAACTGCATTTACCCCCTACTAACTTCTTCCTACTAAGGAATTTAACTACAGAGAGCACAACCTGCAGGCTTTTCCAGGGGACTGTGTCCTTTTAATGGACGTATTGTAATACCACCCACGTGCAGAACTAGATCTTGAAGCCAGCTGATTTTTCTGGTGCTTTTATTACACACTAGTCCATACACAAGAAAGGTCTAAGGGAGTGCCTGTAAATGATTCGGACCTCCAACCACCCATCTTTCAGATCAACCACGTACATCTTCACTTCTACACGCATTCGTTCACAAGAGCAATCAACCAGTTTCTGCATTTTATTAAGTGGCTTGTTCACATACACAGTTTTTTCTTACCAGTTATACGATCCAGATGGACATCTATGAAATCATTTCCATTAACGTTTACAGGAAACTTTGCAGACGTTTGACTGATTTGTTCAAACCCAAACAGTTTACAAAACATATCCAAACCCCACAAAACATTACTAGCAATAGACCAAAATTCAATTATGGCATTTACTGCACTGTAATAATAAAATAGAAACTAGTTCACAGCACACTGCCCCTGTGCTAAGCCAGCCTGAATAACGTGTTTCGAGCAAGTAACAGTTTTGAGCTGCCTTATGTGTTGTTTGTGCGTTTCTCAAAAGATTCAATGTGCACACCACAGTTTTCCACATTTGAGAGTAAAACTTCCCATGGGTTTACAGAACCAAGACACGCAGGGACAGCCGAAGGCCCCAGATTTCATTTCTTCAGCGAGAGAGGGAAGATGCTGCCGGTGGGAAGACCTCTCGTTCTTAGAAATGAACTCCTGCCTCTCTTCTTAGGAGAAAGAACTAACTCCCATCTTTTCCATTTAATTGGCTAGCGCTACGCTTTTTCACAAAGGGCAGTCATTAGTGTCCTGCCAAAGTTACACAGTGTTGAGCCAAAAGAGCAAGCAATTCCATCCCAAAACAGGCCATTGCAACATTTTCAGCTGGTCACATCTGCTAACACACCGCAGATACACACTGGTACATTCCTCTGAACAATCAAGTACACAATTTACAGAGTTGGCACAGTCTGCACGCAAACAAATTTGATTGCGTTCTCCACTGTCCAGAGGCTGGAATTCAGGGGACTGTGCCGTGTTCAAAGAATGTTTCTATGCCTCTAATGACCAGAAATTCAAAACCAGCCATGCCTTTGTCCAAGGTCCAGAAACACTTCTACTTCAGCTGTTGCAAACTGCCCTGAAATGTCCATACCACACAGCCAATTAAATCCTTTTGTAAAAATGCTGTTAGATTCCAACACAAACTTAATGAAACATAGGAAAAACAGTAAACAGCTTTTGAGGTACTGCTGCTTTATGTCCTGAAGATGAGTTACGCTCCAACGTTATGTTGAGGCTGAGAAGGTACTCCCCTTCTGTCTTCCCAAACTGGCAAGTACTCTTTACAGCACAGTATCAAATTAGACATACCTGTTAAACTAAATACTTTATTAAAAATTAAAGTTTTGTTCACATTACAACACTTATCCATCTATAGACTGCAAGTGAGGCTTAAAAATATGAAGGAAACACTTATTTTTAAGTATTTTACAACAATACAAATATACACACCTTTAAAAGCTGGGCCAGAGAAAGAGATGCAGAAGGCTCATCATTCACCTGTTCAGCAAAAAAAATAAACGCATATTCAAGTTCTATAATCAAAACATAGCAAGAGTTAACCTCTACTGCAGTCTGAAAATCTGCACTCTATCCTCTGCGTGTCACTGAAAGAGGCATTGCCAGCCTACTGTAATTTGTATTTGTTCAGAATAAAGTCCAAACCTGTGACAGCTGAAAAGTGCCTATGTGGCTAATGAGACGAAACTAAACTAACCAACTCACTGGAGATAGACTTACTGCTCCAGAGTACCTCAGAGAGGGGCCTTTGTGAAAAATGCTGAAGTTTATTTGAGAAGGAAGCATCACTACAGGAAACTTACTTGCAGTGTAGTCTGTAAATTGGTCAGCTAATGTCTCATCATTTAAACATGCATTTATACAGTTATGCTTTGACAAATAACTGCAAAGATGCCAAACTCACCATACCCCACCAAACCCAAACACCAATCTGAACCACCAGCCATAAAAGTAACCTGCCAATTTGTCTAGGAAAAAAAGAAACTGCTCAAATTACTGGGAAAAACAAAAAAAAAAAAGGTGTTTACTATGACAGAATAGCCTATAAAAATGGAGAAAAAATATTTCTTGTATTTTAATAGACCACAGGACACACTCTCCAAATCAGTTTGGGAAGTGTGAGAATTTTTGTTCTTCTTTCTATCAGACCAAACCCAATCTTTCCTGACGATGAAAGCATGGATTCAAAGCACAGTCATGGCATTTCTTCCTCCATTGCAAACATACTCCTCCCTCCCAGCTGCCTACGCCTGTAGCTTGCCCCAGTGAAGTCCTCAGGCCGCTGGTTAGGAATGGGCCGCAGTGTTTGCAGAGAACTACTGCTGAAGTGCAGTTTGTACAAAAAGCACAGAAAAGGCTGTACAAACTCACAACATTATTAACTATAGGCAGACAGATCTCGAACGTGGCACCAAGTTCAATTGTGCACACCTGGAACCTGCGTGAACTAAAGATGATCAGGCACTGTCTGCACAACACAAAGTCACACAGGACATATCCTAGCATATGCAATAGGAAATACCATGCATTACTAGGCATAAATCCCAACATTCACATCAGAACTCTGCAAATTGATGGCGTGACTCAGTTTTCACTATGATGAATCAGTGCATTGGAATTACACTCTGGACTGTGTTTTACTGGAAGACAGATGAAGTTAATGTTTGGAAAATTAATACAAGGCTACATTGTTTAGAATTCAGTGCAGTGCGTAGAAAAACGGGTTAGATCGGGTCTTTACATACTGCTTCTGATGTTCTGCTCGCTGGCTCCGTTCGACTTCTAGGAGGAGACAGAAAGGTGATCAGAACTTAAAATAAAGCACTTGTACCCAACAGAAAGCACCAAAAATCAATTATAAATCCTGAACATCAAAACATTATGTTCCCATAGTCTAGGGAATATGGAAATTTATTTGTGTACACAAACTCTTATCTCTTGGTCATTCAGTGCAACTAAAAAACCTCCAAAATCCCATTTCTACTTTGTCACAAAGTCAGACTTACAGATACAGAACACAACAGTGCAAGAGAAAGTCCTCAGGTATTTTCTCTGCCACATCAGTATCAAATATATCAAGTCTCTAGTACAGCTTTGTGTTCTTAAATAATCAACCCTCACACTATGAACGTAGCTTCAGGCAATCTGTACATCCCTAGTATTACAAACAGCTGTCACATACAGTACTTTAGTTTCTATGGCGGAACAGTGATAGTCCCAACACTTCAAAGGGCAAGTTTACTTCAGTGAAAAAAAAAAATCAGTCATCTGACAAAGAAATAACAAAACTGTCAGCAGCTTAGTCTTTAGAAGAGTGTTTCTTTGTGGAAGCCCAAGCACTGTGTTCAGGTATCTACCATGCTTAGCTGTGAAAGTGCCAAAGTACTAGACATGTTACATACGCTTTATTGACTAAGAATAGGAGTAGGAATGTCACCTGAAAGAAGCTGCTCCAGGGGTTTTGTGTGACTGAGGAGCCCTGTGACCAAAAAAAAAGTCTTAATTGCACTGCACTGCAGAACTCTCTTCGCTATAAAAGCCATAAAAGCGAACACATATAACAAGGAATCTCTCCACGCAGACAAAACAGGATCTACAACTTGGTTCTCATAAAAATTAACCCCAAGAACAAACCCTATAGAAACATTTTAAAAGTTTCCATTGTTGGAGTTTGAACCCCGTATCCCAGCAGGCCTAAAAACATAAGTCTGCTTTGGGACCGATACATGAAAATCTACTCAGTGACAACAAAATCTAACGGAAGCTTTAACAAGAAAGATACAATCTGAAGGCCTCAAATGCATCACAACAGTTCACGCACTGAAACCAACAGCCAAGAATGCAATGCTGTGTGGACACTTACGGAACATCTGTTTTGCCGGTAGCTTTAACTCCTCCAGCAGGGGTTCTTTTGACAATTACCGATGAGTTTTTAGGAATCAGGGCATCTTCTGTGTATTCTGAAACCAACAGAAGTACAGAAAAAGACATTCAAAAGGACACGTATTAATACATAATTAACTACACAGTGCTCCAGAGAAGGCCTCTACAGATACAGAAGCCAAATTTCGTATGTAACATCGTGCTTTCATTGTCTGAACACACTAACAGTACCTATCAAGACATTTTCAGGTTTGATAACCAAACACCAGCAGCTAAACCTTTTTTTAAAAACAGTTTGAATGCCAGCAGCAAAAGGGTCTCAGAGGTCACTACGGGACAGCCTGCTAATACAGGGGGGGCTTTCCTGAACTAACTGAGGTTGCTTTTGCTTCTATTAGGCTACAAAACCAATAGATCTCTGGAGAAAAACAAACCACCACAAAGTCTCACCTGCATAAAGCAGGTTCTAAAGTCTGACTAGCTTGCTCAGAAACAAGCCAGGCATTAGTGAAAGCATGAAAACTCAGGTCCACTGCTTTCACCACTGTTAACTGAGTCACTTCTGCTGCTGGTGCTCCAGAGTGAAAGAATGCAGAAGAGAGCCTGCCACCTTTCTCTGTTTCTTGGAGCTTAATCCATCCAAAGCCACACTTCTCATCTGCTCAGTGCTTTACATTTGCTTGATCAAGTCTGACACTAAGACTAGATCCAGCCACACCTAGGCTCCATCAGGAGTTTAGAAAGCCAGGGGGTCCACTCTGAACATTGTGTCTCAGTGGGAGGGCTTCCTTTTTTCATCTTTGGTTTCCATGCAAATCATTTTAGCTGGATTCTACCTTGATTTTCTTTTTTGACATTCCATTAGACATGAACCATTGACCAAGCCTGAGACTAAGGCTAGATCTAGCTTCACCTAGTCTCCCCTCAGGGGTTTAGAAAGCTCGGGGCTCTCTTCTGGACATTGTGGCTCAGTGTGCACATTTGACAAACTGGTGTAGCCAGCAGGATGCTCAGTCAGATTTCATGACTCCACCCCACTTAATCCCTGGCACTGCTTACCCTCTTGGTGCTCCTGCCAGCTGGCAGGATGGGCCCCAGGCTCACTCGTGCTATGTGCGGATGAGCCATAAAAGGCAGAATGCAGCTTCTGCTGGCTGCGGCCATCATGGGGTGCTCTGCAACGTCGCCAGCCAGGACATCCCCAAAGCCCAGCGCATGCTGCGCACACGTACCTTCTTTGGTCTGGGCATTGCTGATCTGCAGGTCACAGTTGGCTGCCTTCAGCTTCTCCTTGCGCATGATCTTGCACTTAAGGTCGCAGAGGGAGATGTTGAGGCCACTGAAGGTGACCGTATCATAGTTCAGCTTGGAGAAGAACTTGTAGTGGATGCAAGACATGGTCGGGGCCAGGCAGCGCCTGCTCCACTACCGTGTCTAGCTCGGCAAATGTTCAGAGGCTGCAGCACTCTGCCACAGCCAGGCCCTGACACATCAGGCAGCCTCGGCTGACAGAGCCTCAGGCCTCCATCGTGGGGTAGTGAGGCTCTGGCTTTGCCACCTAAACAGCTCCAGGCTATGGCCCTCAGCACATGAGCTGTGCTGTGTGTTGGCACCTGCCCCAGTCCTACTCAAAGCCCAGGGGGGGAGAGTTCCCCAAAGCCCTAGCTGGCCTCAGTGTCCTCTCCCGCATGCAGCACTCCGAGGCCTGACCAACCTCTACGGCGACTCAAGCACCTCTGCCCCAGTTGCCACAACACAGCGCACCCAGGCGACCCAGCGCACTGTGACAAAAGGCTCGTGTCAAGGGCAGGTCCAAGCTCCCCCACCCAAGCAGGGGGACCCGCCCAGGTGTGACGGGAGCTGCTTCTGTCCCTGCTGTCACCCCAGCCTGACCTCACACAGCGACCACCCTGTCATCCCCACGCTGTCACTACAGTGACCCTCCCGTCAACATCCAGCCAGGGTGAAACATCCTGGGCTGGATGCAGCCCCTCTGTGGTGCTCAGCTCTCCGTGCCACGGAGCCAGCAAAGGCAGGGGACATAACGAGGTGCTTGAGTGCATCTTAAAGAATCACAGACATCAGTCAAAGCAGCCAATGACCATTTATGTTTATTGCCATCAACCAATGGACTTCCCCAGTGTCACACATCCAGAGTTGCTTGAACTCTGCAGGAAAGGACTAAAAAGTAGCAAATGAACCACCAGCACTGGGAGAGGCCCAGGATAGAATCAGTATCTCTTCTGATCCCCTCACTCTTAACTACTGATAGCTACAGGAAAAAGTGTTGCAGCCCTCTGGCAGAATGTAGCTCTAAATTCCCCCTCTCTGTAACAGCTCTTGTATCACAGTGAGGGGCTGCAAAACTAGAACAAGCTATATAGCAAACACGTCAAGGCAATTAGAAAAAGCCATTCCTGAAAGCGCAAACAGCATTATAGCCCTACAGGAAGAAACCAAATCCTTATCACAAATGGTAATACGGAATCAATCAGCTCTAGACCACCTTTTAGAAGTACAGAACAGAGAATGTGCATGACAGAGCATGTGCAGTATTGACTAATAGCCACTGGGGTTTTATGTGAATCAGTACCAGAACACCAAAACTGACAGGAACAAGATAAAGCCTCATTTAAAAATATTACATGAAGTAAGGCAGGGATTTCCACTAAACCCATTTGGGTGGCTAACTTCCTGCCTCCCAACAAAGATAGAGGACTGTGAACTAAAAGGAGCTGAATTGATGTCTCTCATTTTGCTTTGTAACGATGTATGTCCTCAGTGTTGTGTGACCTTATGGACACAACTTACGCCTTGAACAGTGAATAGGACAGTGTGACCCTAAAGGTCACAAGAAAAGGAGGGACTGTCGGGAAAATCTCTTTCCCTAACTATTATAGCAATTGGTCTTCAGACTATGAAGCTGGATGAACTTTCTTCAGGTAGATATAGTTGACACTGTAAGCTGTATAGCTGTGGTTCAGTCAGCACAACTGAAGAACCCCAGCTCACTGCAAGGGGGAGAAGAACAGCCCCAACTCTGAAGAAGAAAGGATACCTCTGCACTACCCAGAACAGAGCAGCAGCCCAGCCCCTCTGACATCTCAGTTTAACCCTTCCCTCACCTCGCAGCACAGAGAAGGTACGGCAGCAAGACCAGCTGCAGGGATGTCTTGGTCAAGAAAGCAGCAGATGGAGGACAACGCCACACAATTAGAGCTGCTTTGCAAAACAGGAGTATATGTGTGTGTTGAGCAGGCACTGGTCAAACCACTGAGCGCTTGAAAGGTGTAAGAACCATGTGTAAGAACCACAGCCTGTTTAGCCTAGAGATGAGGCGACTGAGAAGGGATTGTCATCAATGCATATAAATATCTGAAAGGCAGGTGCCAAGAGGATGGTGCCAGACTCCTTTCAGTGCTACCCGGCGACGGGATGAGGAGCAATGGCCATAAACTAAAGCACAACAAGTTTCATCTCAACACGAGGAAGAACTTCTTTCCAGTGAGGGTGTCAGAGCACTGGAACAGGGTGCCCAGGGGGGCTGTGGAGTCCCCCTCTCCGGAGACATTCCAAAACCAGCCAGACACATTCCTGTGGAACTTGCTCTGTGTGGCCCTGCCTTGGCAAGGGGTTGGACTGGAAGATCTCCAGAGCTCGCTTCCCACCCTAACAATTCTATGATTCTGTAAAACCACGCTCAGGATGCCCCACAGTTTGACTGGTACACCTCATGGCCATGAACAGAGAATTACTCTTGAAATTCTGTATTTTGTGTCCTAGCCTCTCTCCCTGGATAGCACATGCCAGTGGGAGAATTTTAGACGCTACTCCTCTCCCCGGTCTGAAAGGTGTCCTCCAAGGCACTGCCCCTGTGGAGGCCCAGAAGCCTTCTGTTCATGGGGGGACACTTTACCTCCATCATCGCACTGTCCTCCCAGGAAATGATCACTCTGCAAGGAGTCTCACTGAAAACGTAACTTGAATAGGGATGCTGTGTGATGCAGGTCAGGTTGGCTATGGGGAATGGCCAAGCCATTCTGTGGTGAACTGGAGACAGTGGCAGAAAGTCCAGGGTACCCAGCTGCCAGTACTGGGGCTCAGCAGGCTGCAGGACACACGGAAATTCCCAGCTGCTCACCAGTGCTGCTGACAGACATCAGGGTTTCTTGAGATGCCACTGCTGGTCAGAAGGCTACGTGCAGCAAAACATCTGCCCGCGTGATGAGGCCTAAAGCAGAAAAACACAGTTAAAAAAGCATCCACGTGCACAAGGGAACCCTCCGGCTTCTCCCCCCAAAATCAACCGCATCCTTAGATGAAGCAAACTGAGGCTTCAGCAACAAGCCCAAGAACTTACGACTTGTGCTCCTGACCACCTATTTTCAGTGCATGTTGCAAATGCTCTCAGGCAGCTCACTACCCTGATCCAGGTTTTAGAAAGCTGCACAACTACAAACCTCCTCCACTTACACCCTGAGCCACAGAAAAGCACACACAGGGCAAGTGGGATGTGCTAACACCCTGGTTAAGACATTCGCTGCTCACTGGGCTGCTCCAGGTAGTTGCACTGGCATGAAAAGGACACTTTGTATCAGCAGCACATCACACCTTTGATGGTCGGGGTCCACTACAAAGATGGTTTCCATTCTGTCACATCCTCTGAGCTTCAACAGCTGGCAGAGCTGGTTCACCCAGGGTCTCGGTACCACCCAGGCACATCACCTGCAGTCCAGCAGTACAGCTGAAAAGACCGTGATGGCCTGCGTTAACACACTGGCACGCAGCTGGGATGTAAATACTGCCAAATCATCTCTCAGTTGCAGCAGAGTACCAAATTTAGCAAAATTAGCCTTACTTCTGATGAAGCTTTCCTTACAGACAGCTCATCTTCTTTGTTTATAAACTATAGTAAAGACCTGCTCTAGCATGAAGACTCAAACCCTGCCGGCAATGAAGCAGCCGTTCAGACAAGCTGCACTATTTTTTCCCTCATTCCTCCTTCCTTCACAGAAATCAATCCCTACCAAAAGTACCAAAAGCTCTGCACAAAGACTGCACAGAAAAGCCAACTGCAAGTGCCTTTACCTGCTACTATTTTATCAGGCAGCGTTCTGGGAAGAAACTAGCTTTTCCCGCTAGCTTTGCTACAGCTTCACTGCCTTTGAAGACAACGCTTGTTACATTTACCAAGCCAAGGCAACCTCATAGCTCAGCAAAATCATGCTTCCTGTAAGAAACCTTCACCATAAGGTGAAGACAGGCACGCTATAGGAACAAGTTACTCTCAAGAGACTCTTTCAAGCGCTCTTCCCTGTGCTTACCAAAGTTCACAGAGCATTAGAAAACAACAATGAAAAAGCAGGGCTCTCTCTCCCGTTGACAGAGCCCATTATACCACGTGTTCAGTCCAACTCCAGTGTGAACCCCAGAATAAGAAATGCAGTCTTCAAGTGTCTGGAAAAAAAAGGAAGAGCTTTGAAGTGGCAAGACCAGAGAATGTTCATGAAAGCAGCACCGGCACCCAAGTACACATGCCTTATCACAGACCACCCACCCTATTACCAAAGTGAGTGATGCCATCAGTATACTTGCAGCTCAGGGTCTTATGATCATGAATTAGTGCCAGCAAAGTCAGCTGGAACTGGAGACAGGAAGGAAACCAGATGCAATCGGTCTGATTTCATTCAAGCTCAAGTAAGTTCAATTTCACATTGACTAGGATTCACAACAGGTGCCAGGCAACAGCAGGACACAGATTCTCCAAGAAAAGCACAGGCAGCAGGACAGGTGAGAGAGAGGGGAAAAGGGACAGGAAGGCAGGACAAAGGCAAAGACAGGCAAAAATAAGAGATGGGGAGCAGGACAGAGTTGGAGGTAAGAAAGCCAGGGCTGGGCAGCAGGACAGAGAGATGGAAGGACAAACAACACACTGTGCTGCTGACTGAGAAATACCAGCGACAGAGAGCAGGACAGAGTCGTGGTGGTGGGGAGCCCTAAGAGGAAGTATGACAGAAAAATGGGGGGGACAGGGCAAAGACAGGGAGCAGGAGGGAAACAGAGAAAATGAGAGGGACGGAGCAGGGCAGAGGCAGAGAAAGAAGGGAAAGAAGAGAAAGGCAGCAGAACTAAAAGAAAGAGAGAAAAGAGCAGGGACGGAATGCAAGACAAAGTGATGGATCAGAAAATCCTGATGGGCTTCAGGCTCAAGATGAAGGAATGAAAAAAATGGGAATTCAGTCAGCGGATTGGAGCTAGCCCAGCGAGAGCCGCAGCCGGCACGCTACAGCGATATCGAGCTTCTACCGAGATTAGGAAAATCAGAGGGGATAGTGCAGAGCCATCGCGATTCCCGACATTTCTCGACATTTCCTGATTCCCGAAGTCCCAGCAGCCCTTGCGAGAGAGCGGCTGACGTGGCGGGGGGCGTTCCCACCGTGACGGCGACCACCCCCCTGCCCCTTGACTTGAAAGAGCCTTTGAGAGGGCAGCGACACGTCGCTGCCCAGCAGGCCCAGGGAAGAACAGGGAGGTCGTTTTGCTGACCAATATGGTCCAGGGAAGAACAGGGATGTCATTTTGCTGACCAATATGGTCGTCTCCAGGAAGAGAGCTAGCAGTAAGAGGACTGTAGCAACTCAGACAGAGACCCTGACCCTAACCATGGCTGTTCAGGTCTCTAGATGCAGGGAGTGCCAGAGCCTGCTACTGCTGGGGGAGGAAGGGCAGCATTCCACCTGTGTCAGGTATGAGCAGGTAGAAGATCTGCTTAGCTTGGTGGCTAAACTTAAGGAGGAGGTTGAGACGCTGAGGATCATCAGGGAGTGTGAAAGGGAGATCAACTGGTGGAGTAACTCCCTGGCTGGCCAGTTGGAACGGCTCCAGGGAGGTACCCCCCAAAAGGGGATGGACCCCCTGCCCTCACAGACAGAGGGGGGTGGCCTGAGACAGCCCCCGCCCTGTAGCTGTCGCCCAGAGGTAGGGGACCAAAAAGATGATGAGGGTTGGAAGCGAGTTCTAGTTTGGCATCGTGGGCAGCCCTCCTCCCTTCCTGCCCCGCTTCCCCAGGTGTCCCTCCATAATAGGTTTGAGGCCCTGGATCTTGAAGGAGAGGTAGGTGAGGATGTGGTGCAAGGCCCACCTACAAGGCCACATAGGAAAAAGCGGTCGACTTCACACCTCAAGACTGCCTCTGGTAAGAAAGAAAGAAGGGTCATTGTAGTAGGTGATTCCATTCTGAAAGGAACAGAGGGCCCGATATGCAGAGTTGACCCTCATCATAGGGAAGTGTGTAGTCTGCCTGGAGCCCGGATCAGGGATATCACCAGGGCGCTCCCCAACCTGGTGCACCCGACAGACTACTACCCGCTGCTGGTCTTCCAGACAGGTGAGGGGGAAGCTGCTTCCCGCAGTCTGAGGGGGATGAAGAAAGACTAGGGCCTTGGGGCGGATGGTGAGAGACTCTGGGGCTCAAGTGATCTTTTCCTCACTCCTTCCATCTTCCATTGATGATGTGGGACTGAATGGGAAAATTCAGTCCATAAACTATTGGCTTCGAGGCTGGTGCTGTAGGCAGGGCTTTGGATTCTTTGATAACGGCTGGTTTTATAGGGCACCAGTCTGGACATTGGCATGTGGGAAAGGTTTATCTCACAGAGGCAAAAGGATGCTGGGGCACGAATTAGCAGGGCTCATTTGGAGAGCTTTAAACTAGATTCGAAGGGGGATGGGGTTGTAGCTGGGCTTGCCTCAGTGGGACAGCGCTCCAGAATTGATGATGACTGAGAGGCCTCCTGTAAGCTTAGCTTGCTCCCTGAAATGTCTGTACACCAATGCGCACAGCATGGGAAATAAGCAGGAGGAGCTAGAAACCTGTGTTAAGTCAGGAGATTATGACCTGGTGGGCAATTACAGAGACGTGGTGGGACAGCTCACATGACTGGAATATAGTCATGGAGGGCTATGTCCTTTTCAGGAAAGACAGGCCAGCCAGGCGGGGTGGTGGGGTTGCTCTTTATGTGCGAGAGCAGCTACAATGCGTTGAGTCCTGTCCGGGGACAGATGATGAGCGAGTCGAGAGTCTGTGGGTGAGAATTAAGGGGCAGGCTGGCAGGGGCGATACTGTTGTGGGGGTCTGTTATAGGCCACCGGATCAGGGTGAGGAAGTTGACGAGGCCTTCTACAGGCAGCTGAGAGCGGCCTCACAGTCACAGGCCATGGTCGTCGTGGGGGATTTTAACTTCCCTGATGTTTGCTGGAAGGACTACTCGGCAACCCAGCTGCAGTCCAGGAGGTTCCTCCAGTGTGTGGATGATAACTTCCTCATGCAAATGGTGGATGAGCCAACCAGAAGAGGTGTGCTGCTGGATCTCATCCTCACTAACAAGGAGGGTCTGGTTGAAGGTGTGAAGGTTGAGGGCTGCCTTGGTTGCAGCGACCACGAGATGGTGGAATTCAGGATCTTGTGTGGTAGGGTCAGTAGAATAGCAAGTAGAATCGCAACCCTGGACTTTAGCAGGGCAAACTTTGGCCTCTTCAAGCAATTGCTAGGGGAAATGCCGTGGGCTAGGCTGCTTGAAGGGAAAGGGGCCCAAGATAGTTGGTTGACGTTCAAGGACTGCTTTTTCCGAGCTCAAGATCGGAGCATCCCGACACGTAGGAAGTCAAGGAAGAGGGTCAGGAGACCTGCGTGGCTAAATAGGGAATTGCTCGGTATGCTCAAGTGGAAGAGGAGAGTTTACAGGTCATGGAAAGAAGGGCTGGCCACTTGGGAAGAATATAAGGCTGCTGCTAGAGGATGTAGGAAAGCTGCTAGGATGGCTAAGGCCTCCTTGGAATTAAAGCTGGCAAGAGAGGTCAAGGACAGCAGAAAGAGCTTTTTCAAATACATGGCAGGTAAAACTAACACCAGAGGCAATGTAGGCCCGCTGATGAACGGGACGGGTGCCCTGGTGACAGAAGATACAGAGATGGCAGAGTTACTGAATGACTTCTTTGTCTCTGTCTACTCTGCCGGAGGCAGTCCTGAAGAGCCCTGTACCGCTGAGACCTCGGATGAAGATAGGTCAACGGAGCGGTCTGCCTTAGTCGATGAGGAATGGGTTAAAGACCAGTTGAGCAATCTGGATATCCATAAATCCATGGGTCCAGATGGGATGCACCCGCGGGTGCTGAGGGAACTGGCTGAGGTCATTGCTAGACCGCTCTCCATCATCTTTACCAAGTCTTGGGAAACGGGAGAGGTGCCTGAGGACTGGAGGAAAGCAAATGTCACTCCTGTCTTCAAAAAGGGCAAGAAGGAGGACCCGGGTAACTATAGACCGGTTAGCCTCACCTCCGTTCCTGGGAAAGTGATGGAACACCTTGTCCTTGGTGCCATCTTAAGGCATATCAAGGATAAGAGGATTATGAGGGGCAGTCAACATGGCTTCACCAAGGGGAAGTCGTGCTTGACCAATCTCGTAGCCTTTTATGAGGAAATAACACGGTGGATGGATGATGGTAGAGCGGTGGATGTGGTCTACCTTGACTTCAGCAAAGCGTTTGACACGGTCTCCCACAGCATCCTTGCGGCTAAATTGAGGAAGTGTGGTCTGGATGATAGGGTAGTGAGGTGGACTGTGAACTGGCTGAAGGAGAGAAGCCAGAGAGATGTAGTCTATGGGGCGGAGTCTAGTTGGAGGCCTGTATCTAGTGGAGTGCCTCAAGGGTCGGTACTGGGACCAGTATTATTTAATATATTCATCAACGATTTAGATGAGGGAATTGAGTGTACTATCAGCAAGTTTGCTGATGACACTAAGCTGGGAGGGGTGGCTGACACGCCAGAAGGCTGTGCTGCCATCCAGCGAGACCTGGACAGGCTGGAGGGTTGGGAGGCCACATCAGTTTCAGGACCAGTATTATTTAATATATTCATCGATGATTTAGATGAGGGAATTGAGTGTACTATCAGCAAGTTTGCTGATGACACTAAGCTGGGAGGGGTGGCCGACACGCCAGAAGGCTGTGCTGCCATTCAGCAAGACCTGGACAGGCTGGAGAGTTGGGTGGGGAATAACTTGATGAAATATAACAAGGGAAAGTGTAGAGTCCTGCATCTGGGCAGGAACAACCCCAGGTTCCAGTATAGGTTGGGGAACGACCTGTTAGAGAGCAGTGTAGGGGAGAGGGACCTGGGGGTCCTAGTGGATGACAGGGTGACCATGAGCCGACACTGTGCCCTTGTGGCCAAGAAGGCCAATGGCATCCTGGGTTGTATTAGAAGGGGGGTGGTTAGTAGGTCGAGAGAGGTCCTCCTTCCCCTCTACTCTGCCCTGGTGAGACCGCATCTGGAATATTGTGTCCAGTTCTGGGCCCCTCAGTTTAAGAAGGACAGGGACCTGCTGGAGAGAGTCCAGCGCAGGGCAACTAAGATGATTAAGGGAGTGGAGCATCTCCCTTATGAGGAAAAACTGAGGGAGCTGGGTCTCTATAGTTTGGAGAAGAGGAGATTGAGGGGTGACCTTATTACTGTATATAAATATATAAAGGGGGAGTGTCACGAGGATGGAGCCAGGCTCTTCTCAGTGGCAAACAATGATAGGACAAGGGGAAATGGGTACAAACTGGAACACAAGAGGTTCCACTTAAACTTGAGAAGAAACTTCTTCTCAGTGAGGGTGACGGAACACTGGAACAGGCTGCCCAGGGAGGTTGTGGAGTCTCCTTCTCTGGAGACATTCAAAACCCGCCTGGACACGTTCCTGTGTAACCTTATCTAGGTGTTCCTGCTCCGGCAGGTGGATTGGACTAGATGACCTTCTGAGGTCCCTTCCAATCTCTAACATACTGTGATACTGTGAAATGTCATTCCTCCCAGAGTCCCCTCCTCCTTCCTGGGCCCCCCAGCCTCCTTGCTGGTGGGTGAGAGGCAGAAAAGGCCTTGGCTCCGTGAGCACTGCTCAGTGGTAACCAAACCACCCCTGGGTCATCAACACTGTTCTCTGGCTAAAGCCAAAACGTTTCACTGTATCAGCTACTGGGAAGAACATTAACTGTATCCCTGCTGAAACCAGGACACGCACTTACCAAGCAAGACTTTTAATTTTCCTGATGGCAACTGGCATCTTCAGCAGCTCCACCATAAACGCCTTCTCAGCTGTTTGCAAGAGCGAATCAAGTTCTTTCTTAATTTCCTAGATATTTTTCTTGGTTTTAAAACAAAACAGGCCCTTACCGCCATATGTGTTACATGTTTCCAAGTACCAGGACTGCTAGACCGCATTCAAAAGTAAAATAACAACGATTTACGCGGATAGTCTGACGCGGGAGCCCTCCCGAGGCTGACAGGAGCACGGAGCGCTCCGCGAGGGCAGCGCCTCAGCCCGCCCGTCACCGAGCTGACGCCCGCGCATTCCTCAAGCCCCGCCGGCCCCCAGGTTCCCCCCTCGCCGGCCCGAGAGCGGGCCCGGGAGCCGAGCGGAGCCCCTCAGGGAGAGGCGGGCCGTTTCCCGCTCCTCGCCGCCGGCCTTGGCCCGGCTCCAGCCCGGAGGCTCACCTCGCAGGGACCCAACGTTTTCCCCCCATCGGCCAGGCAAGGGCAGACATGCTGACGCCACCGGTACCGCCACAGTGCCCACTTCATCACCTATCAGGGCCGACGTCCTTCAGAGACCAGGGGCAGCCCCGAGGACCTTAGCACCATTCCTGATCCTACCCTACTGGTCGAAGTTGCTGAGGAAGAGTGCGATGCGCTGATTCATCGAATCATAAAATCAAGTAGGTTGGAAAAGACCTTTAAGATCATCAAGTCCAACTATTCCCCCAGCACTGCTAAGGCTACCACTAAACTATAACACTGAGGGCCTTGTCTACACTTTTTTTGAACACTTCCAAGGACATTTATTCCACCACTTCCGTGGGCAGCCTGTTCCAATGCCTGATTACCCTCTTTGTGAAGAATTTTTTCCTAATATCCAGTCTAAACCTCCCCTAGCACAGCTTGAGGCCATTACTTCTTGTCCTATTGCTTGTTACTTCATATCACAGAATCCCAAAGGCTGGAAGGGACCTCAAGAGATCATCTGGTCCAACCCCCCTGCAAGAGCAGGGTAACCTAGAGTACATCACACAGGAACTTGTCCAGGCGGGCCTTGAATATCTCCAATGTGGGAGACTCCACAACCCCCCTGGGCAACCTGTTCCAGTGCTCTGTCACTCTCACAGTAAAGAAGTTCTTCCTGATGTTAACGTGGAACCTTCTATGCTCCAGTTTACACCCATTGCCCCTTGTCCTATCACTGGATATCACTGAAAAAAGCCTAGCTCCATCATCCTGACACCCACCTGTTACATATTTGTAAACACTGATGAGGTCACCCCTCAGTCTCCTCTTCTCCAAGCTGAAGAGACCCAGCTCCTTCAGCCTCTCCTCATAAGGGAGGTGTTCCACTCCCTTAATCATCTTTGTGGCTCTGCACTGGACTCTTTCAAGCAGTTCCCTGTCCTTCTTGAACTGAGGGGCCCAGAACTGGATGCAATATTCCAGATGCGGCCTAACCAAGGCAGAATAGAGGGGGAGGAGAACCTCTCTTGACCTACTAACCACACCCTTTCTAATGCACCCCAGGATGCCATTTGCCTTCTTGGCCACAAGGGCACATTGCTGGCTCATGGTCATCCTCCTATCCACCAGGACCCCCAGGTCCCTTTCCCCTTCGCTACTTTCCAGCAGGTCAGTCCCCAGCCTGTACTGGTACATGGGGTTGTTCTTCCCCAGATGCAAGACTCTACACTTGCCCTTGTTGAATTTCATCAAATTTCTCCCCGCCCAACTCTCCAGCCTGTCCAGGTCTCGCTGAATGGCAACACAGCCTTTTGGTGTGTCAGCCACTCCTCCCAGTTTAGTGTCATCAGCGAACTTGCTGAGAGTACACTCGGTTCCCTCATCCAGGTCGTTGATGAAAATATTAAACAGCACTGGTCCCAGCACCAACCCCTGAGGGACTCCACTAGTCACAGACCTCCAGCGAGATTCTGCACCACTGACCACAACTCTCTGCCTTCTTCCTTCCAACCAGTTCTTGATCCACCTCACTACCTGATCATCAAGCCCACACTTCCTTAGCTTATCTATGAGAATGCTGTGGGAGACAGTATCAAATGCCTTACTGAAATCAAGAAAAACCACATCTACTGCTCTACCATCATCCCTCCACCTAGTCACTTCCTCATAGAAGGCTATAAGGTTGGTCAAACATGACTTCCCCTTGGTAAAACCATGTTGGCTGCTCTTAATGACCCCCTCATCCTTGATATGTCTAGAGATGGTGTCAAGAATAAGTTGTTCCATCACCTTTCCAGGGATGGAGGTAAGGCTGACTGGTCTATAATTACCCGGGTCCTCCTTCTTGCCCTTCTTATAGACTGGTGTGACATTTGCCATCCTCCAATCCTCAGGCACCTCTCCCGTTTCCCACGACTTACCAAAGATGATGGAGAGTGGCCTAGCAATGACCTCCGCCAGCTCCCTCAGCACCCGTGGGTGCATTCCATCCGGACCCATCGATTTATAGATGTCCAGATTGCATAGCTGATCCCTAACCCAATCCTCATCTACCAAAGCAAACTCCTCCTTTGTCCTGACTCCTTCTGGGGCAATAGGAATCTGGGGCCCCTGGGGAGAGTCTGCAGGAGTAAAGACAGAGGCAAAGAAGGCATTCAGCACCTTTGCCTTCTTTATATCCTCTGTCTCCAGGGCACCCACCTCGTTCAGCAGTGGGCCTATATTGCCTCTTGTGTTAGTTTTATTTGCTATGTATTTGAAGAAGCCCTTTCTATTGTCCTTAACCTGACTAGCAAGATTAAGTTCCAAGGAGGCCTTAGCTGTCCTAATTGCCTCCCTACATCCTCTAACAACTGTTCTATATTCCTCCCAAGTGGCCAGCCCCTCTTTCCATAATCCATAGATTCTCCTTTTCCACTTGAGTTTGCCCAGCAGCTCCTTGTTTAACCACGCTGGTCTCCTAGCTCCCTTACTTGATTTCCTGACCATTGGGATGCTCAGATCCTGAGCTTGGAAGAAGTGGTCCTTGAATGCTGACCAACTATCTTGAGTCCCTTTACCGCCTAGTACCCCTTCCCATGAGACTTCTCTTAGCAGTTGATTGAACAGGCCAAAGTTGGCCCTTTGGAAATCTGGAACTGTGGCCTTGCTAGGTATTCTATTCCTCCCACACAGGATCCTAAACTCCAGCATCTCATGGTCACTGCAGCCAAGGCTGCCATTGATCACCACCCCTTCAACCAAACCCTCCTTGCTGGTGAGTACTAAATCTAGCATTGCTCCTCTCCTAGTTGGTTTGTCCACCATTTGCATTAAGAAGTTATCATCAGTGCACTGGAGGAACCTCCTAGACTGAATTCTTGAAGGCTGTGTTAGTCTTCAAGAAAATATCAGGATAGTTAAAATCTCCCGTGAGGACTAAGGCATGTAGTCGCGAGGCTACTTCCAGTTGCCTGTAGAAAGCCTCATCAACTCCTTCATCCTGATCGAGAAGAGACTAACCCCCACATCACTACAACCTCCTTTCAGATAGCTGTAGAGAGTGATAAGGTCCCATGAGCCTTCTCCAGACTAACTCTCCTCCCCCCCCCAGTTCCTTCAACCAAGGGACATCCTACGTCACTCAAAAAAAAGCTGCAACAAAATCTGACTGACAATTCATAATATACATTATGAATTAAAATCAGACCATGATGCTCTTGTTTGTAAAACAATCAACCTACTCCCTCAAAAAACAGGAAAATGTTTCTGCTCCAGAAAACACTCAAATACTCAGTACAAATAAGAGAATAGCCTGCTTTGTTTTCTTTTTTGTTTAGTGGTGCTGGCATATGCATGTGTGCATAGGGAAGCAGGACTAGTGTCCCTTTCCCTAAACTTAATTTCCTTTTGAATTACCAAACAAACACCGCTAAAGTCACCTGAGGTATCACTGCAAAAAGACAACATTATGTTGCTCTGCAAGTTTAATCTCAAACAAGCCATGTAAGACTTCTTTTAGAAGGAAACAACTGATAATACCAAACAAACCCCTCACCAAAGCTTTCGGGCCACAACTGATCAGCCTTACCTGACCGATTGCTCCCCTCTATGAAGAGAGAAGTCTGGCTTGCTTAGCTCCTGGTTACAACTCCTTACATAAAAAGATATAATTAATTATGAGCATAAAACATGCCTAAGACCATCTCTGTGTACAGAGAATAGTTTTGTGGTAACAAGTTTGACAAATTTCAAGTCCATAAATTGGAGTAATGCAGAAATTAATGATCAAGTAGATGGGTATGTAAATACTATTTGAACATGAAGTTTAATGCTTCATAGTTGTCCTGGGTTCAGCAGTAGCAGTTATTTTTCTCCTTCTTAGTAGCTGGTATAGTGCTGTGTTTTTTACTTTCAGCCTGGGAACAACGCTGATAACACCAATGGTTTTAGTAGTTGCTCAGTAATGTTTACTCTGACCAAGGACTTTCTGAGTCTCATGCTCTACCAGGGAGGAGGGGAAGTCAGAAGAAAACAGATACAGGACACCTGAACTAAAGTAGCCAAAGGGGTATTCCATACCACAGCACATCATGCCCAGTATATAAACAGGGGGGAGTTACCCAGAAGGGCTAGATCACTGCTCTGGTCAGGCTGGGTATCGGTTGGCGGGTGGCGAGTGGTTGTATTCTCTTCTCTTGTTATTTCCCTTATCATTATTATTATTATTGGTGGTAGGAGTAGTGGTTTTGTGTTATACCTTAGTTACTGGACTGTTCTTATCTCAACCCATGGGAGTTACATTCTTTCGATTCTCCTCCCCATCCCTCTGGGAGCAGGGGGAAGAAGGGAGGGGAAGTGGGTGAGTGGCTGCATGGTTCTGGGGTGCCAGCTGAGCTTAAACCACGACAACAGTGCAATCCAGCAAGTGCGGCTTCAGTGACATAGGAATTGGAGAACTATTACTTTTTTTTTTTTTTTAACATGTGCTTTATTATTTGGAAGTCTCATACATCTGAAGTACGTGTAGGAGAATCAAACTCAGAAGCATGCATTTGAAAGTAAGGATTGTCTGTTACTAATGAAATATTTCAAAGACGTTGAAAATAAGCATCTTTTCTTATGTTTACAGGATTGTACCACAAAAATGTACATTAACCTTATCTGAATACATACAAATATTGTGGATGGATAATAGAAATCATCACCCTTCCATATAAGATGCATCAGGAAAAATAGTTATCCCTTATAATGCCAGAAACATAAAAGGCACTATAATAGAATGTTTAGAAAAAACACAGTTGATGATATATTTTGATTTAAAAGTGGAAGAATTCTGGTGTCCTCAACCCAGACTTCTCTCCAGTATCTGAAGGGGGACTATAGGGATGCTGTGGAGGGACCCTTCATTAGAGACTGTAGTGACAGGACAAGGGGTAGGGGATTGAAACTTAAATGGAGGAAGTTTAGATTAGATATAAGGAAGAAATTCTTTCCTCTTATGGTGGTGAAGCACTGGAATGGGTTGCCCAGGGAGGCTGTGAATGCTCCATCCCTGGCAGTGTTCAAGGCCAGGTTGGATGAAGCCTTGGGTGGCATGGTTTAGTGTGAGGTGGGGTTGGAACTAGATGATCTTAAGGTCTTTTCCAACCCTATTTTATGATTCTATGATTCTATGATTCTATGATTCTGACCTCTTAGTATGGTTTTGCTTTCTGAATTTTTTTTATTAGTGCATATTAAGGATGTAGAGAGTGCTAACAGATAAAAGGTTGTATTTATCAACAGATAGTAGTAACATAAGTGTTCTCAGTCTGCTGACCTCCAAAAAGTCCATTTCTACATGGATAAAAGAATTTTTTTATTATTTTTTTTCTCTAAGCCTTCATAGTAGCTTTGTCTATCAGTGTGCCATTTTAATTTATGAACCTGGAACCACTGGTAGGTGACTGAGAAGTACCAAATTCTTCTCACAGACTTCAGTAAAGAATTGTGAGAAGTACATCAACTGCTAAAGCTATGTCATAGACCAGTGGCTGCTGTTGCAAGGACAGTTATGGTCAACATCTCATCTTTCGCACATAATAGATTGGCACAGGCTTTATCCCTATGGTGATTCTCTAGCCCTTGGCTTTAGTAACCTGGATCAGCACAGGAAGTTGAACCAGCTACAAAGGCAGCCTAACAAAGTGCTAGTAGACATAAAAATGGGTTTACTTCTAAATAACTTAAAAATAATGACAAGATGAAATGAGATATTCTTAATGATTAAACATTGTAAATGTTGAGCCTAAGGCCTGACAAATTCTAATCCTTTCATGGCTGAATACTGGAAGCTATCTTCTTTCAGTCCTTCATCAGTGCTAGAAGAAGGTGTTAATCTTCCAGCTCTAGAGAAACAGAAGCTTTCTTTTGTTGTTCAGGGAAACTGGCATAGATTAGTAGAGTAATATAGCTGTACTCCTAGATGGTGACCTTTTTTTTAATACTGGGTTTTAATAAGCACTCAGGGTCATCAGCCAGCAGTATGACTGTGGAAGATTTAAGTGAGCTGTACTGCTGTCTTGCACAAGCATAAAGATATTTTCCTTTAAATACCTTTTCCTTCATTAGAAAGCACCCCCAGCCTTTCTCCTGCTAAAGAACATTTGTTAGTCCTTGCCATTCAAGCAGGATTTTGGCCAGCTAATGGGTCTCTTGTGGTTCCAAACAAATGGTGTTCAATGTATATATAAGATATGAGCTAAAAGGAGACTCATGGAGTTGTTATGAAAGGAAGTGTTCAGTGCTCTTATGCTGGGATAGCGTGTTGAACAGCATGAACAAGAAGCTAATATTTCTCATCATGTTTTGGTTTCGTAAAAATAGGGTTCAAGGAGACACCATGTTCACTTCTCTGATCAGAACTGTATGTTCCAGTCATATTATTCTGTGATGGCAGGATTTCTTTTAACAGAATTTCAAAGGGATCTGTACATATCTGTCAAAGATTTTTATTTATTTTTTTTAATAAGCAAACTGTACCTACATTCTTCACTTCATATTTAACATCACCAAAAAAAAAAAAAAACCACAAACAATACCTATAATGTAGGTTTTTGAATTTTTGTTTAGTAGAATTTTAAGATGGGAAACACGTTCCTAGCTAAACAATTGCTCTTGGCATTTGTTTTGTCAAAAAAACTCACACAACAGTAGCATCTTCAATGAGCAACTCCTTTCCCCAGCCTATTGAGTCAAAAGTTCGTGACTATAGCTTCCAGTCAAGGCACAAAATCCTTTACTGAATCTGTCTTCTCACCACTTTTTGTTCATGTTCTTCCCTTTCCCTTAAAAAAAAAAAAAAAAAGCTGGTGTAACAACATATTCTATACCAGACATTAAATTTAATAGTCCAATAAGTTGTAGCAGTATTGGAAATTGGTTCTACCTATTTTGAATTTAGTTAAATTAGATGAAAAGCACATTCTCAGCATATTTTTGTTCATTTTCTGCATTCACCTTGAAGTGGAGGGGATGAGGAGAAAAAGCCACAGTAGTTTCATGCATATTTTTCAAGAAACTTTATGTGGAAGTCTTTCATTTTCTCCAGTAGGACCTTCAGCTTCTCTGCTGGAGGAAGAATGGTCATTCTGAAAAATAATATTTAAAGAAAAAAACAAAGCAACCCACGTTATCTTTAAAACAAACTAAAATGTGATCTTTGCACAGATCTTGATTAATCTTGGGACACAGCTAGTAATGTGTTAAGCTTAATATCTGTTTTGATGCGATTACCTTATTTCCTACATTTATGCTCTAATTGAACTATACTATTAAGCTAGAACAATTTGTTTCAATTGGTTAATATACAGGAATTCAAGAAATGCTATTTTCTGTGGAGTGATAAAGAAGGTTATAAGAAATTACAGCAACTCAGTTTCCATTTTTGCGGTAGTTCTGCCAATAACATATATTGTTTGAGCTTTAGAGGCAGGCAGTTATGAGTAAATACACATTTCTTTCTGAACTGAAAATATAATTCAGAAGCATTAAAACAATGCAACATCCCACACTGCAGTTTCTAGTCTGGTTTTGGTTTCAGGTTTTTTTTTCTGAATATTGAATATGTATGTAAGACCTGCAGAAAAAAATATTTTTCCCACACTTGGTAGAGGCATGGACTTGCACTACCTTGTTCCTGGAGCTGCATGCACCCAGATATCCAATACAAGTATCTGCATTGCAGAGCTTTCAAGCTAAAGTTACCCTCTGCTACTTTGCTTCAGACTGAGACAAAGGGGCACAAAATCACAAAATAGAATATAGAAACCTTTAGAATTAGTTTTAAGTAATGTTAAGTTTGATGGCTTTGTAACAGTAGCAATGGAAAATTACTGAGGTGCATGATACATAGAGAAAAAAAAGAGTACAGCTAGAGAACATACTGAGAATTCTCACAAGATAAATCGTTATAGTTGACACAGTTTTAAGAAAAACAGTCTAGAATAACAGGACACAGGGATAAGGAGTATCTGGGAACCGCAGGTGTCCAGGCTGGGCTACAGTTAAACTAACTGATAAGCAGGAGGATGGGAGGATTATTATGTCTCTGGTGCTAACGAAACAATTAAACTGGTATGAGCATCTACTGCGCGTGCTTCAAAGGCTGCCAGAAGTGATGAAGATTGTTGGAAGAAGTAAACGACCCTCAGAGACCACCACCACAATTCTGTATGCATGCGGGGAACTTTCTCAAAATGATTTGATGCGTTTTGTAGCCTCGTGAATATGTATGTATGCCCGGGGCAATAAAAGGACAGCTTGTGTGGCAATTGGGTGAGCAGCTAGGATTATCCCCCTGCTCCCGGGCCGTAATAAAGAATACCTGCTTGTCAGCTTGAAAACTGTTGGCAAATTTGTTCCTGGAGCTTTCTCCAAATCAATTTGGCAACCCAGATGGGACCGGCTCTGCTCAGCTGCAGGACCCGCTGAGGACAGGGCTCCCTAGGGCCCTCGGGAATTTTTCCCGGAGGGACCCCTCGACTCATTTGGATCACTGCGGGAGCAGACAAGGCCCATCTTCATAAAAGGTATTCTTTTCTTTTGTATAGTCTGTAAGGTGCAGGGGGCATCTTGCATAAAGACTAAATTGGTAATTGGGCTGGTTTGGTAAGCATACGCAAGGTTTGGAGGCCTTCCTTAAAACAAGATAGGAAATCTCGTAGGTAAAGGAATATACCAAGCTACTAGCATCCGTCTGGTATACACCCACAAGAAGCAGGGGGCTTCCTGTGGTTTGGGTCCTGCAAGACGCAGGGGGTGTCTTGTGAAAATGGTTTTGGATCTTGCTGGCATTTGATTTTGTGGCTTGTTACATTAAGGGTTTTGGTCTCAGTGTGGTATCAGTGACAGACTGTTATAACTAAGCAGGGGGCATCTTGTGGTTTGGGTCCTACAAGGCACTGGGGGTGCCTTGTGGAAATGGTTTTGGGTCCAGTGTGCTATCAACAGCCCATAAAGGATTTGATTCAGTGATGCTGTCAGCGTGGGTCCCTGAATAGGTTAGTAGAATCATCCTCCGATACAGTGGGCTGTTCAGTATGCTTCCCACAGTGGGATGCAGACAGGCTGGCCGGACACAAGAGTCTCATCCTTCTTGGGACACTGACAGGATGGTCAACTATAAAGGGTTCAAGGAAATCCCCCTATTAATGTTACAATATGGTCTGAGCCATAGGGGTTAGGAAGGATTGCTTTTGATTCTACTGGTATTCGTCTTATTTGGAGTGTGTCTGGGGGATCCCGTTTGTGTGTGTGTGAATGTGAGATTGATAATGGAAAATCAGCAGAGTGAAGAGACCTTGAAAAAGAGTCCTTTTGGGTGCATTTTTGCACACTGGAAAGAACTTGGAGGGTCTCCTGGGGGCTCTGTAAATAAGAAAACACTGGTAAAATATTGTAACCAATGGTGGCTTTTGTATACTTTGGAAGATCAGGAAAAATGGCCTAAAAATGGAACTCTGAACTATAATACAGTGCTACAGTTAATGTTGTTTTGAGGGGGCAAGGAAAATGGGATGAAGTAATGTAGGCAGATAAGTTTTTCACTTTAAGAAATCACATGGAATAACAGACTGAATGCAGAATTAATATAGCTCCGCCAGATCCCTTCATTTTGGGTTTGGAAAAGGACAGGGAAAAACTGAAAGCTAAGCTGGAGATGCTCAGCCTGTGATATTGGGGAAAGATGCTTAAAGTTAAAAAACAGTAATCAGGAAGATAGGTTGGAAAATCATGTACCACAGGTACCTCCCAGAGGAGCATCTGTCCTATCTGATATTGATAAGGAGGAAGAGATTTCTGTCACTGGCAACAAGCGGCACATCCACATTCAGAGTTAAGAAGGGGTTAAACCAGAAGTGCTGTTGCAGAGGCAGGCATCTGCAGCCCCTGCAGAGCAGGGTGAGCAGCTGTGAGGAAAAAAAAAAAGGGAAAACCAAGGGGGAAAGGAGGGGAGCTCGAGCAGCTCCAGTGTTTGAGCGTGGGAGGAGGGATGTCGGGAGGAGGTGGGGGAGTGGGCTCCTCTTCTGTGGGACCGGATCGGTGTGCGTGCTATGGGGAGTTTGGACGCTGGAAGTGAGACTGCCCTGGGGGGGGGGGCAGTGCCATGGGGTGGCTCCGGTGACTGAACTGGAACTAAACTGATGGGGACCTGGGGAATCTACCCTAGCAGATCCACTGGTTACATTAAAACTAGGGACTAAGAGAAATAAAGTGGAATGTTAGTGGATACAGGAGCAACTTATTTGGTGTTAAATCGGAGAGAAAAGAATTCGGTACAGATGTGGGAGCTACTGGCCACCAAGAGAAAAAAAAAAAAAAAGAGGCATTCTTTCTGAAACCTTTAAAGTACAAATTGGGAAAACAAATAGGAATGCATAAATTTTTCTGCATGCCAAATTCCCTAAAATCTTTATTAGGGCGAGAAGCAACATTTAAGGAAGGCAAAATGGAATTCAGAGTTAAAAACAATCAATTAATTGCAGTTTTGAGTTTATCTTTAATTCAACAGAAAAGCAAAAAGGAGGACCTCCCTGAAATAGAAGAAATCGTTAATCAGGTATATGTGGGAGTATGGGCATCTGAAGTTCCAGGTAAGGCGAAAAATGCTTTGCCTGTTAAAGTGGAAATAAAAAGGGGGGCCTACCCAATTAGAATAAAACAGTATCCCTTAAAATTAGAAGATCAAAGGGAATAAAAAAAAATGATAAATTTTAAAATATAGATTATGAATTGAATGTGAATCAGAATATAATACTCCTATCTGGACTGTAAAGAAATATGATGGGATAAGTTGCAGATTGATTCACAATCTCAGGGCAATCAACAAAATTGCAGAAGATATTCGTCCAGTAGTAGTTAATTCATATGACTGATTGACTAAACTGAATAATAATCAGAAAGGGTTTGCCATCCTGGATTTAAAGGACCCTTTCTTTTGCTTACCGTTGGCCAAAGAAAGCCACAATTATTTGCTTTCGAATGGGAAAATCCTGACACAGGAAGGGAAACTCAATTAACTTGGACAGTATTACCTAAAGGGTTAAAAAAAAAACAAACACAAAAAAAACAACAAAACAGTCCAGCAATTTTTGGAAATCAGCTAGCATGAGAACTAGAATCATGGAAGCCACCTATTCAAACAGGGGACTCTTGTTACAATATGTGGATGACCTGTTAATTGCTACAGAAACAAAGGAAGAATGTATCCAGTGGACAGTGGAATTATTAAATTTTCTGGGACTGAATGGTTATCGGGTATCCAGACAAAAGGCCCAACTAACCCAAACCCAAGTTTCCTACCTAGGATATGAAATAACAGGAGGACAGAAAGAACTTGGAACTGCTAGAAAAGAAGCCATTTGCAAGACTCCATGACCATCGACCGTCAAGGAGCTCCGGACATCCCTGGGAATGACTGGATGGTGCAGACTTTGGATCCATGATTATGGTGTTCTGGTAAGACCACTATATGAACTGTTGAAAGGAAACTCTCCCTCTTTAGAATGGACTGATACAGCAGAGGGGGTTTTTAGAAATTTAAAAAACAGAGCTAATGAGTACTGCAGCTCTGTGACTCCTGGATGTGACTAAATCCTTTTGGCTATATTCCTGTGAAGAACAGAAAATAGCTTTGGGGGTCCTTGGTCAGAAACTAGGACCCTACAGAAGGGCAGTGGCCTATTTTTCAAAACAGCTGGATGAAGCGAGCAAGGGATGGCCTAGATGCCTAAAAGCTATGGCAGCAGTCATCACGAATATTGAAGAGGCTTGCAAATTCACTTTGGGACAAAAGATTACTGTACTAGTGTCCCATGTGGTATCTGCAGTCCTGGAGCAGAAATGAGCCCACTGGTTATCTCTTTGATGTTTTTTTTTTAAATACCAGGCCACCATTGTAAAACAGGAAGATACAGAAATTGTGGTCACTAACGTTGTGAATCCAGCATCCTTTTGCAGGAACAATCGACAGAACCACTGACACACGACTGCTTGACCACCATAGAGACTGTATATTCGAGCCGACCAGACTTGAAAGAAAACCCTCTGGAAGATGCTGATTCTTGGTTTACTGATGGTAGCAGCTTTATGAAAAATGGCAAACGAAAGGCAGGATATGCTGTCACCACCACTTCACAGGTAATAGAAGCTAAACCTTTACCTGCAAACACCTCTGCACAGAAGGCAGAAATAATAGCATTAACAAGAGCCCTGGAATTGGCTAAAGGTAAAAGGATAAATATCTGGACTGATTCTAAATATGCATTTGGTGTGGTGCATGCACATGGTGCTATCTGGAAAGAACGAGGACTTTTGAATACACAAGGGAAACAGATTAAACATGCTACAGAAATTTTACAGTTACTGAAAGCTGTTCAGCTACCTGAAGAAGTAGCTATTATGTACTGTAAAGGACATCAACAAGGTGACTCTGATCAGGAAACTGGAAATAATTTGGCTGATTTTGAAGCCAAACGAGCAGCTGAACAATCTCAAATCATGTCCTTAATCCCTGATGGCAAACTAACAATTGAAAAATCTAAACCTAGGTACTCAAAAGAGGATAGAAAATTGATTGAGGATCTAGAGGGACAGGAAAATAAAGAGGGTTGGGCTCAAATACCTGATGGTCGAATTGTAATTCCCTATTACCAGCTCTGGAAGTTAGTTCAGGAAGAACATAATAAAACTCATTGGGGTAGCAATTCTTTATATAAATATTTAAACAAATTGTAGGAAGGAATCTATACACCACAGTTCAATTAGTGACAAAACAATGTCAGCCATGTCTTAAGAATAATCCTAAAACTGAAAATAGAAATCAAATTGGGACAATTGGGAGAGGAGCTTATCTGGGACAGCAGTGGAAAATAGATTTTTCTGAATTACCAAGAAAAGGGGGTTATCAATATTTGCTGATGTTAACAGATACTTTTTCAGGCTGGCCAGAAGCATTCCCTTGTACAATAAATAATGCAAGACAAGTTATTAAAACATTATTTAACGAGATAATACCTCGCTTTGGTGTACCAGAGGCAATTTCTTCCGACCGAGGCTCACACTTTAGTGCAAAATTCTGACAAGAAATTAGCAAAAATTAGAAATTGATTGGCAACTACATGTTCCATACAGGCCTCAGGCCAGTGGGCAAGTAGAAAAGATGACCCATCTGATTAAACAACAAATTAGTAAAATATGTCAGGAAATGAATTTATATTGGTACCAAGGTTTACCACTGGCTCTATTAAAAATTTGAACTAAACCTCGGTCGAAAGAAAAGGTTAGCCCATTTGAAATTTTGTATGGAAGATCATATTAGTCCCAGTTTAAAGGAGAAAGTCTTCAGGAAGAGGGAGAAGGCTATCTCTGACAGTTTCAGATCCATCCGGGAAAACTATTGGAGGAGATAAATAAGAGAATAGTAGGGACAAGAGCAAGAGGTCTGGATTATCTTTGGATTATCCTTTCAGATCTGGAGACTGGGTTTATGTTAAGAATTTTTCAGGAGATCCTCTACAGAAGTGGAGAGGACCGTACCAGATATTATTGACCACCTTTACGGCAGTGAAGATAAAGGAACAACCTGTTTGGATACATTATTCAAGAATAAAGAAAGCACCAGAGCCAGAGAAGACATGGTGGATCGAACCTTCAAGACACCTACGTATGAAATTGCATCAGTCATTATTTGGACTCATATGATAACTGGCGCACAAGGTTGGGGCCAGAATTTATACCTGAAATTAGTGCAGAATGTTACTGTTTTTAATCGTAGTGACTGTTGGGTGCGTGCACAGTTGCCTAAATCAGGAGAAAGCCTGGATCTCCCATGAATTGGAGTTCCAATTCCTAACACTGTCTCATGGACAGATTTCTCCTGGTTGAGGCAACTGTTTGCAGGAATATTGATGCTAATTATTTTAATATAGATTACTTGTGGTATGATACAATGTTCCCTCTGTTGCTGTAAACGGTCTACGATAAATTATGAAGATTGGAAAAGGAATGAAATTAAGCACCAAGTAGAAATGGGAAATTATTTCAAAAAGACTTTTGATGTTAATGGTAATATATAAAATGTTGTAGAAGAATTTGCAAACGGACAGAAAAAGGGGGTAATTTGAGACAAAGGGCCACAAAATCACAAAATGGAATATAGAAACCTTTATAAGTAGTTTTAAGTAATGTTAAGTTTGATGGCTTTGTAACAGTAGCAATGGAAAATTACTGAGGTGCATGATACATAGGGAAAAAAATACAGATAGAAAACATACTGAGAATTCTGACAAGATAAATCACTATAGTTGACAAAGTTTTAAGAAAAAGTCTAGAAGAACAGGACACAGGGATAAGGAGTATCTGGGAATGGCAGGTGTCTAGGATGGGCTACAGTTAAACTAACTGATAAGTAGGAGGATTATTATGTCTCTGGTGCAAACGAACCAATTAAACTGGTATGAGCATCTACTGCACGTGCTTCAAAGGCTGCCAGAAGTGATGAAGATTGTTGGAAGAAGTAAACGAGCCTCAGAGACCACCACCACCACAATTCTGTATGCATATGGGGAACTTTCGGGAAAATTATGTAATCCATACATAGCCTCATGAATATGTATGTATGTCCAGGGACTATAAAAGGATGGCTTGTGTGGCAATTGGGGGACACACGTTAGGAGGAGCTATCCCCCGTGTCTCCCGGCGCCGCAATAAAGAATACCTGCTTGTCAGCTTGAAAACTTTGTTGGCATGTTTGTTCCTGGAGTTTTCTCCCAGTCAAGACCAAACAAGATTAAAATCCATTATAAATTCTATCTATCAGTGGCTCAGCTTACATAAATTCCTGTTTGTTGGAAGCAGAAGTAATAAAGTTTATGTTCACAGTTTTGGAATTAGAAGTTTTAGTCCAACATCTTGTTTTGCTAAAGCGAAGAATTATTGTCCTGGGTCCACCTGTAAAAAATATTTTTCTTCTTCTTAGTAGCTGGTGCAGTGCTGTGTTTATGACTCGAGTTTGAGAACAATGCTGACACATCAATGTTTTAGTTGTTGATAACTAATGCTTACCCCAGTCAAGGACTTTTCAGTCTCTCATGCTCTGCCAGTGAGGAGGGGCATAAGAAGCCAGGAGGAAGCAGAAACAGGACACCTGATCCAAATTAGCCAAAGGAATATTCCATACCACAGCACATCACGCCCAGTATATAAACTGGGGACAGTCACCGAAAGGCCCAGATCGCTCCTTGGGTGGGGCTGTGTATCGGTCAGCGGGTGGTGAGCAATTGTATTGCGCATCACTTGTGTTTATTGTTTTCTTTTCCTTTTCCCCTTTTATTTTTATATTCTCTTCCCTTGTTATTTCCCTCATTATTTTTATTTTTATTATTATTAGTGGCAGCAGTAGTAGTTTCGTATGGTACCTTAGTTATTGGACTGCTCTTAACTTGTGGGATTTACATTCTTTTGATGCTACTCCCCATCCCTCAGGAGCTGAAGAAGGGGTGGAGTGAGTGAGCAGCTGCATGGTTCTGAGTTACCAGCTGAGCTTAAACCATGACAGTCCTTTGTGGCATGCAGCGTGGGGCACAAAGGGTTAAGATAACAACAGATCTGGCCAGATTGTGTTAAAACATATTTCTGATAAGCATTCAGTGTTTTGGATCAATAGTCACTTATCACACTGTTGATTTATTTGATCTCAGAGTTGATGTGCTTGGTCTCAGAGTTTAAGCATGTCACACCTTACATGCAGCCAGTGTTTGTTGTTTCAGTGCTTATCAGTTTTGGGGCCTGAGCTAAAGTTCTCATTTCGCTGTATTTGATGGTAATGACTTGTAATACAGTAGAATCATTGATCATGAAATTGATCTGGTATGGGTTCTCAGTGTGGTCATCACTTCTATATTTTGGGAGGGATATAATGGGGCCCTGAGCAAAACCAAACCTTTGAACAAATAAAATGAGAAATAGTTCATACAGTAGCCCTTCGACCAATCGAGACCAGGCAAGATATGAAAAAAAGTGCTTTACACTGCAGCCGAGGAGAATGATCCTACCTGGAGCCTTTGGCAGAAAACTCCAGGGGACACTCAAGGTCAACCACTCGGCTTTTGGAGTAGAGAATACAGAGGATCCGAGGCCAGCTATACCCCAACTGAAAAAGAGATACTGGCAGCCTATGAAGGGGACTGAGCTGCTTCAGAAATGTTGGCACTGAAGCAGAGCTCCTCCTTGGCACCCTGGTTGCCCATGCTGAGCTGGATGTTCAAATGCAGGGTCTCCTCTACACATCATGCAACTGATGCTTCATGGAGTAAGTGGGTCGCACTAATTACACAACAAGCTGGAATAGGAAATCCCAGTCATCCAGGAATTCTAGAAGTCATTATGGACTGGCCAGAGGGCAGAGATGTTGGAATGTCACCAGAGGATGAGGTGATGCATGCTGAAGAGGCCCCACCATATAATAAACTGTCAGAAAGTGAAAAGCAATATGCATTGTTCACTGATGGGTCCTGCCTCATTGTGGTAAAGCATCGGAGAGGGAAGGCAGCTGTATGGAGTACCCTATGACAAGTTGCAGAAACTGCTGAAGGAGAGGAGGAATCGAGTCAGTGTGCAGAGGTGAAAGCCATCCAGTTGGCCTTGGACATTGCTGAAAAATGGCCACTACTTTATCTCTATACTGACTCATGGATGGTGGCAAATGCCCTGTGGGGGTGGTTGCAGCAACAGAAGCAGAATGCTGGCAACAAAGAGGTAAACCCGTCTGGGCTGCTGCACTGTGGAACGATATTGCTGCCTGGGTGCAGAATCTGGTGGTGAAGGTAAGCCACATAAGTGCTCATATACCCAAGAGTCGGGCCATTAAGGAACACCAGAATAACCAACAGGAGGATCAGGCTGCTAAGATTGAAGTGTCTCAGATGGATTTAGATTGGCAGCAACAGGGAGAATTATTTTTAGCCCCATGGGTCCATGACACCTCAGGCCATCAAGGCAGAGATGCAACATATAGATGGGCTCGTGATGGAGGGGTGGACTTAACAATGGACCCTATTGTCCAGGACGATGGCTGAAGTACAAATAGAGGGAGGCCTGGCAGACTGACTATATCACACTCCCACCAACCTGCCAAGGCAAGCGCCATATGCTTACCATTGTGGAAGCAACCACCAGATGGCTGAAAACATATGCTGTGCCCCACCCCACTGCCCAGAACATTATCCTGGGCCTTGAGAAACAAGTCTTGTGGTGACATGGCACCCCGGAGAGAATTCAATCAGACGATGGGACTCGTTATTTCCCTTATCAGTATCATTATTAGTAGTAGGAGTAGTGGGTTTGTATTATACCTTAGTTACTGGACTGTTCTTATCTCAACCTGTGGGAGTTACATTCTTTCGATTCTTCTCCCCATCCCTCCAGGAGTGGCAGGGGAAGGAAGAGGGTTGGGAGTGAGCAAGCAGCTGCGTGGTTCTGAGTTACCGGCTGGACATAAACCACGACAATTATTCAGCATGTTTAAGGAGCAGATTTATAGGGACGATAGTGTATTTTTCATGAAGTTTCCCTGTATGGAAACACTGTTTAAATACACACCCACACACCCCCCCAAAAGAAAGCAGGGCAATTTTTGTAATGCCTTAGGCAACTTTAAGATTAGAGTATTAGCTATTATTATTGTTTGTATTAATGGAGAAGGCATTTAAAATGTCAGTGTATAAAAACAGAATAAAACTATGTCAGCAATCTGTGAAAACACCGTAAAAGCATGAATAGCTCATCTAGCAGTACAAGTCTTTGACCTAGTTGTCAGTGCACAGAAAATGTCCAGTAGAAAGACAGACAACAAACTGAAACAAAAATGCTTATATTTGAACAGAAGAGAAAATATTGCCATGGTACTGAGCTTATTACTGTTTGTTTGATTTTAAAGAACCAGAAACTGTACCTGAAATGGTAGCTTCCTCCTTTTTGGCCAAATCCACTTCCAGGTACAACACATATTCCAGTCTCTTCCAGAAGTTTCATGCAATAGAACATATCAGGTGCCATTTTATGAACCTAAGGGAATGAATGCTTTTGAACTATTGAAGTCAAAATATTCCAAATACATAGAATTTTATTACTGTTTTTCTTCCTGAATCCTTATCTTACAATATTACTTTCTTATTCTGCTTACTAAAGTGAATGAAGAGCAGTTGCTAGTAGGACAGCTCACACTGTGAATTAAATAAGAATATCTCATGGAGGAACAAGACTGAAGAACCTAAACAAAACACTCTCTTCAAAAGAAAGGTTTTAGATGTTCTTGGTTTTCCCCTTAACTTGCTTGTAGCTTTTTGTCAAATGTCTCAAAATTGAACTTATATAAATCTAAGCAACTGACATTTGACAAGATGAAATTAATTTGAGAGCTGTATTCCACTTACTATTTTTTCCCACGAATTATCTACTGACTAAAAGTCCCCTGATTAATAACTATGTAAGTTCTTAAATAGATGCAGGTTATATGCCTAATCAAATAATCAGCTGAAAACTAGCCCTATTTATCCTCAGCTAAGCTGATAAATTTCCCTTTAAAAAATATTAGATGTTAGGGAATACAGCTCTAGTTAGGATCAAAAAGACTTGTAATTCAGTAACATAGCTTACTGGCCCAAATACATAAAGGTAAAATTTGTAAGAAAGTTTCCCTCCCTCTTTCCTACACTTCCAGAATGGGGCTTCTTTTGCAGGGTCAGTAGTACACTGCCATTCACAATGCCCATCACATGTCCTGGACTACCTAATCCAGGCACAGGCAGCAGCTTGGAATTTGCACAGGTCCAGCTACCTGCCCACTGTATGACTTTATTTAACACTAACATCCTTGGGCAACATTCTCAACCTGGAAGCCTTACCATTGTGATGAAATGATCAGGTTTGTTTTCCTCTCTTAAAATAAAGGTCATGTTATATTTAAGATCATACATAGTCAATGAAGTACTGCTTTTGTAACTATATGAGCTTACTCTATCTCTGGAATAAAAATTCATCATTAGAAAGGCAGGCACAAGTGTGTGAAGGTTAAAATGGACTGGGGTAAAAATGACTGACTGACCTTTGCTTCCTCAATGGCTTTGGAAGGAATAAAGATCTGTGGGAAAGCATACATAGCTCCTTGAAGTGGATTGCAGTGCATTCCTGGTATCTTGTTAAACATGTCTTCTGTTAGTTTGGCTTTTTTGGCAAGACTGTTCAAAACAGACTCCTTCTCCTGTTTAAAAGGAAGGTGTTCAGTTGGATGTATTTGAAGTGGCAATAAAAACACCAGAAAAACCTATGATGCTTCAAGAAGCCCCCTCAAATTAAGCACTTTCAGGGCTTTGCAGAGCTATTAGAGCAAATGATGTTCCTAATTCCAGTCATACTCTTCAAGACATCAGTGCAAAAATGCATTAGCAGGATACAACTACAAAGCATTGTAGATAGCCAATAACCTGCAGAAGTCTCTATTTGCAAGCCCTCTTCTTACATTCTTCCTTCTGAGCATCCACTCTTGGCTATTTTTTGAAATCACATTAGTTTAACCTTTGATCTGACTCAATACTGTAATTTCTTAAGGCAGATTCAGTTTCATTTTTACAAGTGAGAAATTCTATGTATAATTTAATACAGAATGCCATGTTGTTCAGTTTATAGAGGCAGTGGATACCTAAGAACAAGGCTGATTTTACAAGTTTATTTGAACTTACATTCCTGTTTAGATTTTAGTAAAAGCAAATCTTAGTAATTCCTATGTCTTGCTAAACACAGGAGAGAAGTTCAGCAAGAAAGCTTATATGATAATGCCTTCTTAGTTTTGGGGTTTTTTTTTGGCTTCTAAACAAAGGAACTGCAAAAGCAATAAAAAGTACTCTGAAAGGTAGTCATATTGAGTTAATTTAAAATACCCTGCAGAGTTCTGTAAACTGATGTTATTACATGATTGTTGGAGAAGAAAGGAGTCTGGTCTCTGTGCATATTTTGAGTTCACAGTACTTAGGTTTAGGAAACGCACAAAAGAACAAGAATGTTATTGCTGACCTTTATGAACTGTGAATATGATTCTTCTCCAGGTATTGGAGGATTCACTACAACATCCATTGCTGCTTGTCCTGAGACTGGAGGACAAAGGCGAACAGAAAGCAACTTAACAAGCTGTCCTTTAATTTCTGGGTGCAAGTTAAGGACCTCCATATAACCTCCTCTGTAGCCACATCTGTGATTAAAGTGAACAGATCAGTTAACCTCAAGTGTTAAAGTACTGGAAAAGCAATGAAAGTGACTGCAGAAGTGGAAAGACATGAGGATCTTACAATATGTAACACACAGATTGTTGAAACAGCTGCTATACTGATGTTTTAAGATGGAATTAAATTATATGTCATTAAGCCCTGGTATCCCATCCACAGAAGAAGGTATACATGCAGCTTCCCCATTAGGCAAGTTAACGACTAACGTGGACTATTCACTCTTAAGAACAAGAGCACATGGCTGTAGCAGTATTCATTTAATCAGAAAATTATTTTTCTTTCATCTCTTCCTCCCCAGAACAACCAAACCCAAACATCTGTAATATTAAACATCCCAGTGATTCTTGAGCTGTTCCCTTGACTGCTGGAGACCATATTTTCCTTTATCACAGGTCCAGTTTAGGACTGTAGGATTTCACCTTTGTGGAACTGAGGCATTAGGTGTCTGAGATAAATATATTTTTTTATTTGGTACTTTGAAAACCACTGAGGTAATCCATTACTCTGTGCTTTAAATGCTTGTTTACCTTTTCTTAATTGTTTTCAGTTAAAATTATAAAAGACGGTGGATTACCTTCAAGTCACTAACATGAACAGCCATCCAACCAGATTAATGAGGAAGATGAAATATATAAAAAAAACCAAAAAAAAACAGACTTACTCGCCCATGTATCCCTTAGAGGTGGAGTGAAAAGAGGCCAGCTCAACATTGTTATAGTACTTGGGTCCCATCTCATACAGAATCTTTTTGAAAGAATGAAACTGGCATCCTTCAGAGTACACATTGTCCTGGTAAACCTGAACAGTCAGAAGACATTAATATGCTCTGTTCCCCCAACTAAAGATAAAAGATGACTTTTTAGAGAGCCAGGTCTGAAGAAACAGTGGTAACACTCAAAACTTAAAGCCATTAAAAGACACAAGGTTCTTTGTTAAATAATAGTTACTGTAATGATGCATTTTATCTAATACGGCCATACTTAATAATTTAACCTTTTGAATAACAGTGAGTGTCTTTGTATAACTTAACCTTTACTTGTATTTTTTAATTGATTTTTCTTCTGTTTCTTTCATTTGAAGTAGTCTGAGTATCACATATGTTTCTAGGTCAGTTCCAGCAAAGTTACTTCTCGTGTCTCCTTGCTCATCTTTCTAGTTCAAATCCAGATTAAGACACCTCTCATATTAATCCTCTGATATTAAGAATATTGCATGTTTGTTCATGGCTTAAAATGCTAACAGATAATCTGTTTCCTGCACTTAAAAACCACCAGTACCACACATGGAAAAAATTTACACCTTGTATGTGTACTCTTATCTGTGCTTTAGGGAGAAAAGAATATTCCATTACCTCATCAGCCAGAAGAAAAAGTTTCTCCTCCCAAGCAAAGTGTATCACATTTTCAGTGCACTTTCTGCTTTGCACCTGTCCTATGGTTTGATTTTTAAAGCAAGAAGAAAGTCAGTGGAGCATTTATATATATACAAATCTTTTCACCCAGACCTAGTTAGACTATTAGCTTTTCAGTAAGATATCCTTCTTTCTCAGAAAATTGCTACTGAATTTTATAATTCAATTTACTAAGTGTGAAATTAAAGAACATTTTTAGAGGAATTACGGTTCAAGGTAACAGTCCATCTGGCAAAGGAAGTGTGAGATACAGTAATTTAACTTATTAAGAGTACTCTGTGTATAACTGATCATTTGAAACACACATACGATGGTTAAGTGGGAGCTAGTTTCTCACTAATCAACCTCATCTATTCAAAAACCTAAATTATTCTGAGGGAAGCAGTGGCTGCCACTGAGTTCAGAGTGTTTAGTCGTTGACTTTCGGTGGCAAGAGGCTACAGGCCATGTCAGAGACAAAATCTTTTATAAAGACCAGAAGTGACCAAGTGATTCCACAAGTCTGCAGAAGTTCACTGGAAGCAGTGGCTTCAAATGGGATCCAGTGAAGTGAACTTGCTCCCTCCTGTCTTCCCAAATCCCTGGAGTTCCATAACACTGAAAATACGTTTCTAAAAGTAAGACATGGTGTCCTACTTAAAGCACTGATCTCTACAATTCAGCTTTACGTATTTCATAGGTATTTAGAATTTGCCTGTGATGTCAAAGGAGGAAGAAGGAAATAAAAAACAAAATGGTGATAAAACCCATCCATTAACCAGAATTGCTACAGACCTGTGGGATTTCCAGGGTTGATGATGCAGAGGACTTTTGGATTGCAGTATGCCTTAGCTTCCTTCAAGGAACGGCGAAGTTCATTCACATCTAGAGCCCAGCAATTTTCTTCATCCAAATAGTAGTTCACCTGGATAGCATCTAGGTCAGATATGGCTGCTGAATATAAGGGATACTGTGGTATAGGGATCATCACTCCTGTTCGGGATTTTCCACCTCCTGAGACCAGGATCTTTAAAATGGTCTGGGGAAAAGGTAGGAATAAAGAAGAAAAAAAGTCACACACCAGAATTAATAGTATACTCTAGAATAAGTTACTGATCTTACTTCTTCAAAAATCTAGAGTTAAGGTATCTAGAAGCATACAGTCATCTTCTCATACCAAAGGGCATTTATTTATTTAAAGTTAAGCTACTGACTGAGGGAGGATGGTCTAACTCAGCTTAATGGAATTCTTCTGAATGTTGTGGCTTCTAAAGACCATGTCTGATCAACTACAAAATTTAGGAAAAACATTCTGAGCATAAGCCAGAGGGAAAATTGGAAACAGGAATATCAAGATCATGATTTTTCTACTGTCCCCAGTTGTAAGCAACCAACAACAAAATCAGCTAGCTCTTGCTTGCTGCCTTCCACTCATCTACTAACCACATGAGGCCAGTAAATAACCCCAGAAATTAGAACTAGGGCCTGTGGAGGTTCTCCTTTGGAACAGAGACACAGAGATAAGGAGCAATTGTGTCCAGATGAGAATAAAGCTAGAGACTCACATTATGGTTTCATTTTCAAGTAACTGAAGAGACCAAAAGTCTGCATGTCTTGGGATGGAAACCTAATGTATCATATGTACTTTACATTCAGAAGATACAGCTAGAAATGCTTGTGCTAAGGTCACTACAGAGTATTTGCCTGTGACCAGCAACTGTATGTCTGTGTGTGTCTGTGTAGGTTCTTTACATGTGAATTAAATAGAGTTCATTTGGTGCAGGAATGGAGAGATTTCTTGCCTTTATAATCAAGGGAGAACTCTGAAGTACAGATTCAATCAAAACAGACATCCTTATCATTATGTAACTGATAGTGTAAAACCAAAAATATCTCTTCAGATATAACAGCAGTATACTTGAAGTTTCTTGCTGGTTCTAGGACAAAATCTGCCTTTCTGTGCCTTTTGTCATATACTAACTCAGCTGCTAACCTAATGATTTATAATCAACAGAATTTTGCACCCACCACTAGTTTAAAAATACCAAGTATCCAAAATATATAATCAGGACAAAGTGCAAATTTAAAAACCCTTTAACACTCTCTGTCCCCCAAATTGTTTTATCCTTGGAAGTGCCAAATAATGAGACTCATTGTACTGCTGACTTTTCATCACTAGTAAAATCAAACAAGCATGGTACAGACTTGATATGCTATGCTGCCATTCCTGACAAGCTGCCAGGTTAAGACTTGGCATCATAAACTCTGGAAAGCCAATTCACTAAAGACCTTTGGAGAACTGCTTGTATTAGAACACTGTCATTCTGAACTCTGCCACTAGATGTCATTTTCAATAAAACAACAAAACCCAAACTTTTACAAGCAAGCTATAAGGGAGCTGCCTTAATAAAAGCAAATAACTTCTGGTTGTTGTAATACCAGTGAATGTGTCTGTGTAAAGGAAAAATGTAAAAGAGACAGTTATCCCTGTCTTAACTGAGGACCAACTCTGAACCTTGCTTGAAGCCAAAACCTTATGGGTTTTTTTCCCCAAACAAGCTGGCTACTGAAGAGATTTTGGGGAATTTCACTGGCATTAATCTGCACTAGCAGAGAGTTTACTAGGAAGAAGAGCTGCTGGACTTCTCACTTCATTCTCTCCACTCCTCTCTTCATTCCCTCTTCTCTCTGCTACAGACTCATACCTTCTAATCTTCAGTGCTTATGTATCTTAACCAGTGAGGACACCGTTATTTAGTCTGAATGGTCTGAATCTCCTAAATTTATATTTAGGCCCCTATGTAGTTTATACTACCTTTTCAAAAGGTACAAGTTAATGTATATTAACAGACTTTGTTTCCATGTGCCTGCTTCTTAGCTGGCATCTTAAATCCACATAATTGGATGTATCGCAAATCCACTTAACGTGACTGCAGTACCTGTTAGATCAAACTCACAGGAGTTGTGAGACCAAATGTTCAACAGAGATTTGTATTTCCAAACAGAGATCTGTATTTCCAAAAAACTACACCAAGATTTAATTTTAACACTTACAGTAATACCATCACTTGCACCAGTGGTAAGATATATGTTATCTGGATCTGCAGGAACCCCTCCATCTCTTCTTTCAATATATGAAGCTACATCTTCACGGATACAATTTATACCTGGACTGGCAGTGTAAGATCCTGTGAAAAATGAGAAGAGAATTGATTACAATGAATAATCAGATTTTCTGTTTGCTAGCAAAACTCCTGAGCTAATATTTTATGAAGTTGTTCGTATGTATGAAGGCTTTGGACCCCCAGGATGGTTTCTGGGAGTTTGGGGTTGTTTTTTTAGTTTGGGGTTGTTTTTTAAGAGTAGGAAAAGGTGTTGGTTTGTTCACAAAACAAGAGTTCATTTGAAATTAGACAGATATAAGTATCACTAAAATATAAACATAATAAACTAGACTGGTAAAAAGTAGTATTTAAAGGCTACTCTGCAAACTGGGACAGCAATCCCATTTTTACTAACTCCAAGTTGTTTGCTTTATATTGAAAACCACTGCAGAATGTCAACCAACACCTATTTAACTAATGGGAACAAGGCAAAGAGGTAGCATGTGCAAGAGAAAGGGAAATAACTTCTTTAAATCCATGACAAAAATAAGATTTCTATTTGCAATATGAAGATAATACAATACCATTTTCTCCCACAGTCTGAAACCCTAAAAATCTTAAACTGCTTCTCTCTCCCCCCACAGCCTCTCCCACAACTGCTTTTCAGTTACTTGTAGCAGAAGCATTTAAGATCAGCCTAATCTATGGCCTCGTGCAGTTTACAGAGCACAACTAATAATCTTAAATAAAGTAAAATGTCAGATGCTTGTGTACATCATTGCTGAGCATGTGCAACAAATAAAGAGTAAAAATAAGACTAAGTCAAGGTGAAGAAAGGATTCAAATTATGAAGCTAAGACTGATGGACAACAAAGTGACAAGTTGTCCATCATATATGAAAAACCATGGCAGTCAAGTAAAGATACCGAGGACTGGAAAAGGAAAATATAACCCCCACTTTCAAGAAGGGGAAAATGGAAGATCCAGGGAACTACAGACCAGTCAGTCTCATCTCTGTGCCTGGCAAAATCTTGGAGCAGATTCTCCTGGAAAGAATGCTAAAGGACATGAAAAACAACAAGGTAGTTGCTGACAGACAATATGGTTTCACTAAGGGGAAATCATATCTGACCAATTTGGTGGCCTTTTACGATGGGGCTACGGAACTGATAGACAGGGGTAGAGCAGTTGATGTCATCTACCTGGACTTGTGCAAAGCGTTCGACACTGTCCCACACGACATCCTCATCTCTAAATTGGAGAGACATCAATTTGATAGATGGACCACTCAGTGGATAAAGAACTGGGTGGATGGCCACATGCAAAGAGTTGTGGAAGGTGGCTCAATGCCCAGCTGGAAAACAGTAACAAGTGGTGTCCCTTAGGGATCGGTGTTGGGACCTGTCTTGTACAACATCTTTGACGGCCACATGGACAGTGGGATTGAGTGCACCCTCAGCAAGTTTGCTGATGATACCAAGCTGTGTGGTTTGGTTGATATGCTGGAGGGAAGGAATGCCATCCACAGGGACCTTGATACGCTTGTGAGGTGGGCTGATGCCAGCTGTATGAAGTTCAACCAAGCTAAGAGCAAAGTCCTACACCGGGGTCAGGGCAATCGCAGGCACAGCTACAGGCTGGGCAGAGAAGAAATTCAGAGCAGCCCTGTGGAGAAGGACTTGGGGACGTTGGTTGATGAGAAAATGAACATGAGCCAACAGTGTGCACTCGCAGGCCAGAAAGCCAACCGTATCCTGGGTTGCATGAAAAGGAGCATGACCAGCAGGTTGAAGGAGGTGATCTTGCCCCTCTACTCTGCTCTTGTGAGACCTCACTTGGAGTACTGTGTACAGTTCCGGTGTCCTCAACATAAGAAGAACATGGAACTGTTGGAACAAGTCCAGAGGAGGATCAGGGGACTGAAGCACCTCCCATATGAAGATAGGCTGAGAAAGTTGGGGCTGTTCAGCCTGGAGAAGAGAAGGCTGAGTGAAGACCTCATAGCAGCCTTCCAGTATCTGAAGGGGGCCTATAGGGATGCTGGGGAGGGACTCTTCATTAGGGACTGTAGTGGTAGTACAAGGGGTAAGGGGTTCAAACTTAAACAGGGGAAGTTTAGACTGGATATAAGGAAGAAGCTCTTTACTGTGAGTGTGGGGAGGCACTGGAATGGGTTGCCCAAGGAGGTTGTGAATGCTCCATCCCTGGCAGTGTTCAAGGCCAGGTCGAACAAAGGTTGGACATACCTTGGGTTGTATGTTTTAGTGTGAGGTGTCCCTGCCCATGGCAGGGGGGTTGGAACTTGATGATCTTAAGGTCCTTTCCAACCCTAACTATTCTTTGATTCTATGATTCTTTAGAACACTCATGAAACTGTAGAATCTTCTGTGCTTGTTGGATGGAGTGAATTAACTCCTATCACTCAGTTATATGCTAGTAGTCTGCCTGATAATACGTCTGTTAAAGCATAATTTATCAAGACAAAGAACCATGGGACAAAATGGTAATTCAGAGCACAAAGTTCCCTGATGTCCTAAACATTTATTTTTACAGGACTAAAAGTTATACTGGGTCTGTACATGGGTCTCTGACCCATGACTTTGTTAAAGTAGAACAAACCTAAGCTGTCATTCTGTCTTGTGCTCCATTAAGCATTGACTCCCATGATTCAGTGAGGATATTCAGAAGACCTGAACTCAGTTTTCAGGTCTTCTACTCTTAATTGTACTCAACTGATAGCTTAGATCAGAACCCATCTGTTTGCAATGTAGGATGCAAACAAATAAACCCAACCCAGAAAACTGCATGTACACATATTAGACGTTTTTATATGTAGGACGGGGTAAATTTGTCAACTGCCTGGAAAGACATGACAGTTACCCCACATACAAAGTAACTATTGTCAAAGGAATCCCAGAGTATTTGATTTGAACACAACAGAAGTTGAGGACATACCTAAGCCTTCATATATAGTCTGGGAGTAGCAAGACTCAATATTATGAGTAGGGTTTTGACAAATGAAAGTTCACTGTAAGTGAGGTTATTTAGTTAATATCCAGAGGTCAAGACATTCATATTAACTTTGCAGTTAATACATTTAAAGAGGCCAGTATAGATGTGGGAACAACACTTCAAATGGCTTTACCATATCTAGTGAAGCCACTTTTCTGTTGGATGGACAGCTTTTGAAAATAAGCTTTTATTAGAACACATCACTTCAAGCTACATGAAGGGATCAGGTTTTAACCTTTGCTTTTTCCCATGAAAGCAAATTTCTCCTTCCCAGCCATGAAGAGAACAGCAGTAAGATGTCAGGCTAACAATTAAGTGATAGGAGTCACCTCCATTCAGCTGCACATCCACTTGCCTCAGATGACGTGCTTATGGAATGCTGTACAGAGGCTGATGAGCAACTGAGACCAAGAGAAGGGGCTGATACGTGATGCTAGAGACAGGGAGGGTGGAGAGAAGGCATAAACCAGTACAGCAGATCAGTAAGGTCTACAGTGGTTTTAGTTTTCAAAAATTTGCATGGCTAGTCACTACTTATCAGTAGGCCACACCATGAACTCTCCCCCTATCATTTTGCCCTAGGCTACTCCCATTTGACTTGTAATCATATAAAACATGATTAGGAAATTTCAGCACAGCAGATATTGAAACTACCTTTGCTGATTCTAGTACAAACAGGAACAACTAAAACTTAGACGCTTACCTAAGCTGTTTCCTCCGCAACCCTGCAAGATCCGTCTGGCTCGCTTTTTGGCATCTTCTGGAAAATTTGGGCTGTCCAACAGGTTTGGGTATGTACACAGTGCCACTACCTAAAGTGCCAAGAAAATGTAAATTGGCCACTTCTCAATGGTTATTTTAAGTTGAAAATATTACTCTTAACATTCTTTGGAAATTAAAATAACAAATACTAGGTAATTTAAAACAAAGGCTATTGAATTAAGGGGCAGGCTGGCAGGGGCGATACTGTTGTGGGGGTCTGTTACAGGCCACCGGATCAGGGTGAGGAAGTTGACGAGGCCTTCTACAGGCAGCTGAGAGCGGCCTCACAGTCACAGGCCGTGGTCGTCGTGGGGGATTTTAACTTCCCTGATGTTTGCTGGAAGGACTACTCGGCAACCCAGCCGCAGTCCAGGAGGTTCCTCCAGTGTATGGGTGATAACTTCCTCATGCAAATGGTGGATGAGCCAACCAGGAGAGGAGCGCTGCTGGATCTCATCCTCACTAACAAGGAGGGTCTGGTCGAAGGAGTGAAGGTTGAGGGCTGCCTTGGTTGCAGCGACCACGAGATGGTGGAATTCAGGATCTTGTGTGGTAGGGTCAGTAGAATAGCAAGTAGAATTGCAACCCTGGACTTTAGCAGGGCAAACTTTGGCCTCTTCAAGCAATTGCTAGGGGAAATTCCATGGACTAGGCTGCTTGAAGGTAAAGGGGCCCAAGATAGTTGGTTGACGTTCAAGGACTGCTTTTTCCGAGCTCAAGATCAGAGCATCCCGACACGTAGGAAGTCAAGGAAGAGGGTCAGGAGACCTGCGTGGCTAAATAGGGAATTGCTGGGTATGCTAAAGTGGAAGAGGAGAGTTTACAGGTCATGGAAGGAAGGGCTGGCCACTTGGGAGGAATATAAGGCTGCTGCTAGAGGATGTAGGAAAGCAGCTAGGATGACTAAGGCCTCCTTGAAATTAAAGCTGGCGAGAGGGGTCAAGGACAGCAGAAAGAGCTTTTTCAAATACATGGCAGATAAAACTAACACCAGAGGCAATGTAGGCCCGCTGATGAACGGGACGGGTGCCCTGGTGACACAAGATACAGAGATGGCAGAGTTACTGAATGCCTTCTTTGTCTCTGTCTACTCTGCTGGAGGCAGTCCTGAAGAGCCCTGTACCGCTGAGTGCTCAGATGAAGATAGGTCAATGGAGCGGTTTGCCTTAGTCGATGAGGAATGGGTTAGAGACCATTTGAGCAATCTGGACATCCATAAATCCATGGGTCCAGATGGGATGCACCCGTGGGTGCTGAGGGAACTGGCAGAGGTCATTGCTAGACCGCTCTCCATCATCTTTACCAAGTCTTGGGAAACGGGAGAGGTGCCTGAGGACTGGAGGAAAGCAAATGTCACTCCTGTCTTCAAAAAGGGCAAGAAGGAGGACCCGGGTAACTATAGACCGGTCAGCCTCACCTCCATTCCTGGGAAAGTGATGGAACACCTTATCCTTGGTGCCATCTTAAGGCATATCAAGGATAAGAGGGTTATGAGGGGCAGTCAACATGGCTTCACCAAGGGGAAGTCATGCTTGACCAATCTCGTAGCCTTTTATGAGGAAATAACACGGTGGATGGATGATGGCAGAGCGGTGGATGTGGTCTACCTTGACTTCAGCAAAGCATTTGACACAGTCTCCCACAGCATCCTCGCAGCTAAATTGAGGAAGTGTGGTCTGGATGATCGGGTAGTGAGGTGGACTGTGAACTGGCTGAAGGAGAGAAGCCAGAGGGTTGTAGTCTATGGGGTGGAGTCTAGTTGGAGGCCTGTATCTAGTGGAGTGCCTCAAGGGTCGGTACTGGGATCCGTATTATTTAATATATTCATCAATGATTTAGATGAGGGAATTTAGTGTACTATCAGCAGGTTTGCTGATGACACTAAGCTGGGAGGAGTGGCCGACACGCCAGAAGGCTGTGCTGCCATTCAGCGAGACCTGGAAAGGCTGGAGAGTTGGGTGGGGAATAACTTGATGAAATATAACAAGGGAAAGTGTAGAGTCCTGCATCTGGGCAGGAAAAACCCCAGGTTCCAGTATAGGCTGGGGAACGACCTGTTAGAGAGCAGTGTAGGGGAGAGGGACCTGGGGGTCCTGGTGGACGACAGGGTGACCATGAGCCGACACTGTGCCCTTGTGGCCAAGAAGGCCAATGGCATCCTGGGGTGTATTAGAAGGGGGGTGGTTAGTAGGTCGAGAGAGGTCCTCCTTCCCCTCTACTCTGCCCTGGTGAGACCTCATCTGGAATATTGTGTCCAGTTCTGGGCCCCTCAGTTTAAGAAGGACAGGGACCTGCTGGAGAGAGTCCAGCGCAGGGCAACTAAGATGATTAAGGGAGTGGAGCATCTCCCTTATGAGGAAAGACTGAGGGAGCTGGGTCTCTATAGTTTGGAGAAGAGGAGACTGAGGGGTGACCTTATTAGTGTATATAAATATATAAAGGGGGAGTGTCACGAGGATGGAGCCAGGCTCTTCTCAGTGGCAAACAATGATAGGACAAGGGGAAATGGGTACAAACTGGAACACAAGAGGTTCCACTTAAACTTGAGAAGAAACTTCTCAGTGAGGGTGACGGAACACTGGAACAGGCTGCCCAGGGAGGTTGTGGAATCTCCTTCTTTGGAGACATTCAAAACCCGCCTGGACACGTTCCTGTGTAACCTTATCTAGGTGTTCCTGCTCCGGCAGGGGGATTGGACTAGATGATCTTTTGAGGTCCCTTCCAATCTCTAACATACTGCAATACTGTGATACTGTTATGAAGAGTTTGCAGTTGTTTTGTTAAGGGTAGTGCTTACAGAAGTAAAGAAATCTTATTGGGTTCCAAGTTCTGCTCATAAAAACAGTTACAGAATTATTAACTATGAGTATTACAAACAGTGAAGACTGGAGTCCAGGTGATCTATGCATAGTACAAACACACTAAAACACAGTTAATTATTCATGCTATCTTTAAACAGCTCTATCCTCACTCTTTGTGTATTACTATCGCACTTTATTGACAAGAAACCAAGAGGTTAAAATGGAGCAGAACTGAGAAATATGATCAAATTTTGAAGCCCCAGTTATATGTTCTAATAATCCTTCCCAGAAATAACTTATAGCTATTACTAATTTGAATTTGTATGAAATAATTAATTAAAAAAAAAGTGGTGATATAGAACATAGCAAAAGTAGAAACATGACCTAGCAGAATTAAGTTTATGAAGGAATGTAAGACACAAATAATCTAGATGGCAGGGGGGTTGGAACTAGATGATCTTAAGGTCCTTTCCAACCCTAACTATTCTATGATTAATATGAGATCAGATTAATTTGTTCCAGTGTCTCATTTTTATGCTTACATGGTGTAATATGGATAGGCTGTTGTCATCTTCTGGGACAGTGACTGAAGAATTAATCCATGTGTGCACATAGTCATGGGGAGGAAGAATTTCCCATTTACCCAGTATATTATTTAATAACATTGGTTCTGAATAATTTGTAAGAAGCTCTGGTCTTCCTAGTTTGCTAACAGTTTGCTGTATAGCTCAATTTTATAATCTCATCACCTGGACCCCCAGTTTGATAGGGCTTCAGTTTGTCTTGGAACTCTGAATTTACATTATTATAGACTGTGGATATTACATGTGTGTGTAAGGGATGCTCAGTAAATAGTGTAATACTAGTTTTAAAATTTGCTTGTGTTTTAGGAATAATACACAAAAGTGAATTCCGTTGTAGTCTTTCCTAAAAGTTAACCAAACAGATGCAAAATGTGCAAGATCAGCAACATTACAACTAGTTGCACCCAACTGTATGAAGATCTTAAACCGTCAGATGAAGAAAGGCATTTGCTTTTTTCTTTGAAGACAACCACTTCCTTTTTTGAAGTGCATTATTGATAATGAATGTGCCGACTGATAATATAGGAGAATTGTCAGGAGAATGTATGGGTGGGGAATATATGAAACATAAGGAAAGCTACCGTGTTGAAAGAGGACACTCAGCAAGCAAGGTATAGGACTTCAGCTCAGAAATCAAAATCTGTAATTCTTTACAAAAGAACTATGTTAAGTCTAAGTGCATCTAGGGAAGCATTTATGCTACTACACACACCAGACAGATTTTAAGGCATTCTTGATAATCTAATAAAAAATTAAGAATAATATTTTATAATATTCTTACCTGACGGAGGAAGGTGATTGGCCTCTGTCCCATTGCATGCGCATCTCCAATGTTGGCTTTAATTACTTCAGTAAAAGGTTTTTTGATTCCCTAAAAAGAGATTATTCACAATGCATTGTTAGGGATGAAGTAGATGATAAGGAATTCCTCTTTTTTGGTATCTGTCATATGGCTGTACCTAAAGAATGCCTAATCTCAGAACAAAGAGTATTTAATGTAAAGCTTAAAACATTTCTTATATAATACTGCCAGTAAATCTTAAATGCTTTACATAAAAGATGCTGACCTTTAGTACTTTCTAGAGTAAAAACAGTAAAGATACTGCTTGCTTATTTATTTTCTCTTTAGATTAAATATTCATTGTGTGATTACCCCATTTTTCCATACATATGTTTTACAAAATATATCATAGTAAGGCCCTATATGAAAAACAGCAGAAGTGCTAAATAATAGCCATGAATACTTAAAAGCTTCCTAATCTTGGAAATCTGAACAGAGAGCTGTTTTTCCTATGAGGGACTGGATACATCATGAGAACAGAGAGAAAACAGTTGATGAATGCTGATTAGCAATCACAGCTCTTTAAAAAGTGAAATAAAGGGGAAAAAAGACAAGGAACTGATTGGTAGAAAAAAAAAAAAACGCCATTGATTTAAATAAAAAAGATTAACTTAAAGGAAAGGCCAACATTACAAGAATAAATAAGGTAGGCAAACCCAAATTTATAGCTTTTAAAATTTTCTAATGTATATTTAAGTATGAGAGACAGTAGAGAGACTTTCTAACAGCAACAGAAATTTAATGTGGACTAATGAAATGCAAAATTAGACCGATTCATTTTCTATACACAATTACCTATAACATACTGCTCTGGCTGCGGACTGAATTCACAAAGCCTCTTCCTGTCCCGTATATTTACAGCAAGTTATTGGATTTGGATATAGAACATGTGGCTGACAAGCCTTAACTAATTTTTGCTTTGTGTTAAGACTTCAAAGACAGACCAGAAACCAGATGTGCAAAGGTGACAATCACCAAAATATTAGTAGTCACCAAGATGCAAATTCCCAGATATACCAAGATTTGGACATGTACAGCTGTGTAATGTGGCTGAGAGGTTATGTGATAATGTGATTCAAATCCTCAATACAGATCCAGTCCATCATTTAACTGATAGCATTTAGGTTTTTCTTTTGCAATAGAAATAGGTAGTTAGAAACGGCATTAAGACAAGAGAGTTGGACTTTCATGATCCTGACTCAAATGTGTTATTTTTATAGGGACTTAAATTTAGCAGGATTTAAAAAAGAGCCCAAAAAACAACCAAACCTTCACTTAAAATAACTGAAAGTGACACACAAACTCTATCATATAATTTGCTTTTATGTTTTCTGATCTAAGTGAGTGCTTAAGTAAGAGTTGCATTTCAACCTTAAATAAGGAAATAAGAATAGGGATGCCAGATAAAAATTACAGGTATCTGAGGCTGAAGTTTAGCAATTTGCGAGTAAAGCAAGCATCTAGAAATAGGTTCTTTTCAAACTATCTGGGGTCCACTGATAGCTCAACATTATTTCATTCTAATTTGAAAATAAGCGGGAAAAGAAGCAAAGAAGCTACATGTAGAAGAACGAATTCAGTGTGCCTGAAAGTAAGAAAAGGTCCCACAGATTGTGTTTACATTTGGTCCTTCTTACAGCAAATAGAATCAGTCTCACTAGATTCGCACAGCAAATCAAATTTGGTAAAGAATAAGGGATACATTCTTTGCCTTACATTAGGGAGTCTAAAAAAACACAGCAGTTCTCAGTAATAAATGAAATGAAAATACCTTGTTTTACCAGATTAAAACCAGAACAAACCTCTAATAACATAAATACATTATGTTAGACAAATTAGATGGGTTTTGCACAGATATACTATTGTGATCTGCAATAAAAAATAGCTGCTTCATTGGTTATTGAAATGCTGAAAGGCACTCTGCATTTCATAATGCACCTGTGGAATTTTTATAGTGGTACAGCCTTTACAACAAGGTAACAGACCTTTTTGGTGTCCATGTCAAGTTTATTGCGAATTATTTCATAGCTTATTAGCATGGATACCAGATCTCTGCTAGTGCCCAACTTGGTGTTTATGCCATCACTGCCTTTGGGCGCCAACTGCAGCACTTATTCCATAAACCCCATACTACCTTTGCTACTAAAATGATTGATCTGAAGAAAACAGAAAAACATACATAACAGTTATCTTACTGTAAAGTCTTAGTAGAGAAAGAACAATGAGGTTTTCTGTGCTGTAAACACTGCTCCTACATACCTGCTTAAAGGGATGTGGTCCTCTTAACTAACTTGTATTTCTTGGTCTCAGCTACAAGAGATGTTGCCTTTTTTGTCTTTCAAAAGAGAGATATGTTTTTAAATAACTGGGGCCTTCACCTTCCCTAACATGCATTATTAATATCAGCAATTGTTTAGAACTGTCTTCACAAGATTCACTATATCCCCTCTTAGTGAAACCTAGGAAAAAATGGTTCTGACTACTTGGTTTTTTTCTCATCTTCTTCTATTGATTCCCAGTGTTTCTATGGAAAAGAATATCATAAGTTGTATAGATTTATGTTTGATTCCTCCATAACAAAAAAATCCCATCTTAGCATTTCAGAAAGAAAGAACAGGAAAAAATAAAAGGCAGGAACAAGTGTCAAATGTTAATAAGTCAAAGTTTCAAAGCAAATCAGAAGCTACATCAAGGGAAGTTTAGACAGTGCCTATGACTCTGCAGATGAGTTCAAGGTGGGATTCACTCAAATCCTTAAGACAGAGTAGCATTAGTCACTGGTTACTTGTGTCACAGGCACTAGTGTGCATGAGTATCCAAGGGAAGATTAACATCAAATACATTTTGGAAAGTCTGTGAAAAGATCTGTATGAAAGAAGGAAGTGTGAATGTGATGTTGATAACTTCAACATCAGGTTGTAGAACAGTCAGAAACATGCTGCAACAGGACATAGTTTGTTAGGGCAAGATTTATTTCACTGCAGAAGTCTAAGCAGTCTTTGACTATGTCAGCAACATGCTTGTGCTAAGACAATTTATGCCCCTGACAAGCCAAGGAACATATGGGGGGGGGGGGGGGGTTGGGGGGGGGTGTGTGTGCAGAAACTAGGCCATTAAATTGTTTTGCTTTCTTCAAGTGATAGAGAGCTGCCCCCATATTCTTCCCCGTTCATGCGCTCTCATATTTTCTGTCTCTTACATCCGCTCTCTCTCTCTGAGTACAATCAGGCTTTCAAGGTGTGTTGTTGAGGCAGTCTGACTGGATTGTAACTACTCTCTGCCAGCAGGCAGAGATTTGGAAAAGTGAAGCTTTCAGAACAAGAGCTCTAATAACAAACCTGGGAGCATTAAGTACCAGATTGATACTCATGTCTACTGAAGAGGGTATGAATCACATGAAGGAAGAAAAACAATCCCCAGCCCTTCAAAACAACCACTGCTACAACTTTCTGCCTTTTGTGACACCTCACACTGTCCTAACAACCTGATTCAGCCTCATCTTGGGAACAAAACCAATCTGCTGCCATTCTTTTGAAATTGTTAGCAAAGGAACTAATTGTAGTAGCCATTTTAACAGCTGAAGAAGCCTTCTTGCACTTCTAAATTCAATTGTAAAGTAGAAAATACAAAAATGCCTTTTTTTTTTTTCCAATTGCCATCTTCTTGATAATGAAAGTAAGAAAAGGTTTATATTAACTGAATAAAGGACTCTTCCCAGATTTGGAATAAGTTCTTTGGAGATCAGTTCCTTCAGCAGTGAGTTCTGTCACTCTCTTCAGAGGAAATGCAGCCTTTTAAGAGACCAGATGAAAAGCCTCTGAAACCTGAAACAGGTCAGACAGGATTATTGTGACTGTGTCAGTGTTCTGACTATCACAGAAAGCTGGGAGAAGGGAATTTCACATGTGAACCAGAATTCATTGGTGCAAAGTCCACACAAATCTTTATGTAAATAACCGGGTTTGGGGAAACTTCCCCTAGACACCCCCACAGCCTCAAGAAACCCAGCAGGTCTGGAGTACAGTATGAAATGATGTCACCAAGCAAGAACTGTTGGGAGAATTATCCAAAAAAAAAACCAAAAAACCCAAACTAAAAAACCACAACTATATGATGCCAGAACATACACTTTCCCAAATAACTACCATGAAGGCAGTGCATTGCCAAGAGCTGGTTTGTCTCTTTGGAGTTTTAGTATATCTGGAGGTTCCCTTTATGATGGTACCATTTAAGAATGCTGACAAATTGCAAACTAACACTGTGCCCAGAAAGTGTAAAGGGTGCAAACTAACCTAAAGCTGTCTTTGCTGAAGTTTTCAGTGAATTTCAAAGGAAAATCCTCAGTCAGTAGAAAGGCTTGTGTGATTTGGTAACAGGAAAGAATTGAAAAGGGTTCCCCTGAAGAGGCCATAAAAGTGTGAGGCTCTTTCAATCCCAGAAAAGCAACATGGCATTTCAGCTATTTCTAAATTTCTGAATTTGTCTACTCTTGGCTGCTTCATTTTCATTGCCATTGTTTTCTGCCTCCCTGTGATGATTATCAGGCAGTAACATCACACTATGAAACACTGTGCTATTTCCTTAGCACAAGCTGAGTCTATTATGCTGTGACTTGCACAAACAAGCTGTATAAGAGAGCTGGCAAAACCAAACATAGTTGAGATCTACACTGCAGTAGGCAACTTGCTTGCCTCCCCCACCTTCTCAAAGGGCCAAGAAAGCGCTACCCAGAGGATCTTAACTAATAGGGACTTGAAGGCCTAAATTAGCATTCCAATCTTTTTATTAAAACAGCTCACAACAGAAAAATAAACCTGACCTGCTTCTCACAAAGTAAGGCTTTGAGTTTGTGCTACACATGTGTAATTCAGGAATGGGGAACAAGTGGGGTTCTGGATTTTGACTTGAAATGGCAGTGATGACTTGCATGCCCCCTAATATCAAATAAGAAAAATTGGTAGGGCTAACCATTAATTGGCACATCTGATTCAGGGATTTTGGAACAGGGCTTGTCCTCAAGTTCCTTTTGCCTTCTACAGTGATCACAGTGCATTTGCATTTAAAATTTTGCCGCTATGAATAGAGCCCTCAATTTTAACATGACTGTAAATGACAGCATTAAAATAATCCTCATTAGAAGGAGATTAGACATTAGGACCCTCTTAACTTGAAGACCTATTGGCAAAGGGCTATTTTGTAATAGATTCTATTACTGTATTGAACAAGAAAAGATTAAATATCTGGATCTTGTGGACTGTGCATTTTTGAATGTATGATTTTGGCAATTGTACTCTTAAAACTTATTTTCGTTCATATTCATCTGCAGTAGTTTCACCCTGCTAAAAAATGTGGGGTTTACTACAGATTCTCTTCCACATGCAACATGTACAGGCAACTGAGGAACAACAGGTCTTAATGAAGTCAAATGCTCTTGCTTAGAAGATACTTTCTAAGTGTGCACACAGGCATGCATTCAAGGCAAGAAATTATAGGATGGTAATTTAAACTTAACATCTTTCATTACTGGGTGTACCAGTCAACCTTGTATCTTTTTCTTGGCATGTCAAATTATATTTCTGCATGTCAAGCTCTAAACTGTGTTTTATCTTTCCACAACCCTCAGGGACACTGTCAACTCATATTTACAATGAAGTCTGTATTCTAAGTCAGATTTTTTTCTATTCAATTTTAAAACCTAAAGAATTAGTAAAATTTTAAAAAATAAACAATAACAATAAAAAATGCTCTACAGTTGTTTAACCAAAATACTCTAGCAGAAGCTGCCAGAGCTACATAAGTGACCTGAAGAATAAACATGTAATAGGAAACTATTTGCAATAGTTACACAAATGAAAAACATGAGCACAGGAGGTGAGGGTACAGCCCTTTTACTGTAAAAATAACTCATACTACAGTGGCTGTTCAGGAAGTAATATCCAACCTTCAATGTGTAGAGGCACGTTAACTGGGTATTAAAGGCACCTAGTTCACACTCTGTGGTAGAATATGGTAACCATCTGTGCTGATCTGAAAGGAACTTTCTAGATGCTACCAATATATCTCTGCACACATACCACCCTTCTACTCCTTTCTACCCTACATCTTTGCTTCAGTAACTTTAAAGTTTTGAACAGGGACCTAATGCTGTGTGGCTTACACTAAGCCAGGCATGGTTTCCAAAATTACATGAGTTCCAGTCAGTTGCTGAGGTGAGTAACTCAAGAGAGGATGCCTTCAACATCTGAGCGGGGGGAAGCTCAGCGTCCAGGAGCCTCAATTCAGAATGGCAAGATCCACCAAAGGAGCCTCAAGTCCTCAACAGGACTTGGACTTGCCCAGGAGCTGGCAGCTCAGCTGATGCGAGCAGCTGACTCACAGGGGGCAGTGCCAGGAGGGACAGCACCAGCCCTGACTGGTTAAAAACTCGCCCCAGGGAGCGCGACTGATTAGGAGTGCGGTGTGGCAGTTTGTGTGGGCAGGTGAGCGGGATGGTGAGCACTTATGACCAGGGCCGGGTCCGGGAGTTCTGCTTGACTGCCCTGGCGGTGATCAGCATAGGCACCCAGACAAAACCTATGAGAGGGGAGGCTGCAGTGCAGGGCTCATTGTGTAGAGGGTGCCTGCACTAGCCTCTTAAGGCGAGGGTGCACAATGGGCAGGGCTGCACTCGGTGTGCCCTGGTGGAGGTTCTCTTGCAACAGGAGGCTGAGCTGCGGGGATGTTGTCAATAGGCTGAAAGATGTCAGAGAAGCTGAGAGGAAGCAGGTGATTTGGAGAAATCTCCAGGAACTCACCAACAAAGTTTAAGTTGACAAGCAGGTATTCTTTATTACGGCGCCGGGAGACATGGGGGATTACTCCTCCTAGCGTGTCTCATCCAAGCATCATTCAGGCTGTGATTATATTGTCCTTAAACACACATATTCATTGACTGATTGATGGCTTGGCCTAGTGAGCGAAGATTTGGGAAGGGCTTTAACCATGCTTACTACAAGCACGATGACCAAGGGCATGTGGGATATGCAAATCTGGTTGGAAAAAAAAAAGGGTGCTTAGGCAATCAGGAAGTGTCTGACCAGGACTGTCATCTCCTGAGCAATCTCGAGCTACCCATGTGCTGGTCCGCCCCCATGCAAGGCTGTATCTGCAGCTTCCCATGCACCTTGTCACCTACTGTTTCGACCCTTGCCTGTCCATACAGACAAGTGAGAGTAAGCCCTTCCAGCCTGCACAGTGGATTTTTTTTAGGGGAGGGGCAGCTTGCGCAGAACTGGCCCCACCCTTTACACCTGAGGTTTATCTGCCACAGCCTAGCTAGCTAGGACGGTGACAGCAAAGTCCACAGGTCGTAGGTTTTGTAAGAGTGTCCTCTTTGACGGAAGACCATACAAGGCTAGACGAGCTCCATCAGCCCGGGTTTGAAAATAGGAGTTTTCCTTCTCCTATGAGGAAGGCCTGTCTTCACTACCGAAGATTCAGGAAGACCTTCACCCACGCATTCTGAACAAGACTGTCATTTCCTGGGTCAATCACAAGCGACCGATGATGCAATAGCACAACATCAAGAGTCTAGGCGGGATTCTGACTTAGAGGCATTCAGTCATAAGCCCGCAGATGGTAGCCTCGCACCAGTGGCTCCTCAGCCAAGCACACGCACCAGGGGTCTGAACCTGCGGTTCCTCTCGTACTGAGCAGGATTACTATTGCAACAACACATCATCAGTAGGGTAAAACTAACCTGTCTCACAACGTAGTCATTAGATTACATACATTACATCATACTTTTAGAGAATGCTTCCTGCATGCACACTAAAGTGTGGTACTGGGCTTTGGGGCCCCTGGTGGTTATTTCTTCATCACTTTGTTTTAGTATCCTTATCATATCAGTAATGCCCAGGCCATTCTGACAAAGCTTATCTTAGTAATTTCCTTTTCTCTATAGTTGCTAATGAAGCCTAAGGTACTTTAAGTTACTTATTTACAACCCTATTCTTCAATCAACCCTATTCTTCAGTCAACTCCATTCTTCACAGGACTGCTTGCTCCAGGCCCAAACTGTGCAGGGGCCTCAAGCCTCCATTGTAGCTCATGGAGGAAAGAAGGAGGCTGTTAACCCAGGAAGCTGGGAACTGGTAACAAAAAAAAAAAGGAGGAAGAGGACAATTAAAACCAAGGGGCTTCCTCCTAAATCTGGTGTCCCCACTCAGAACTGCTTCCCAGATCTGGAGGGGACTAACGAGGAAACACACTCGCAATATGAACAACTGGCTGATGCACTGGTAAAGATCACTAGTGGTGCTGCCAGGAAAAAGCAGCAGGTCATAGTAGTAGGGGACTCTATTTTGAAAGGCACAGAGGCACCCATCTGTCAGCCTGACCCAGTCTCAAGGGAAGTGTGTTGCCTACCAGGGGCTCGGATCAGGGATGTTGCAGAGTCCCACTGACTTATCCTTCTAGTCATCCATGTGGGTGCTAGTGATATAGACAGCAGTAGCCCAGAGAACATTAAGAAGGACTACAGAGCCTTGGGAGAAGTGGTTAGGGGCTCTGGAGCTCAGATAGCCTTTTCATCAATTCTCCAGGATAAAGGGGAGGACCTTAAAAAGGCTTAAGCAGATTTGCCAGGTTAATAAATGGTTAGAACAGTGGTATTGAGAACATGGGACTTGATTTTGAAGGCCAGGTCTACTGGGGGTGGTGGAGCTGGTCTGACACTAAAGGGGAAGAGCAGTTTTGGTAGGAGGCTTGCCAGGGTAGTCAAGAAAGTTTTAAACTAGATGTGCTGAGGGAGAGGGAAATCATTCCCTCTCAGCACTCCCAGTCAGGTGCCAGCACCTATAATAAATGCTAGGAGCAATGTAGAGATGTTCCAGCCGCTCTAGCCAATGAGCTGGCTTCATTTGGAGCTTGGCTCATATTCTGCTATACAAACGCCCATAGCATGGGGAAAAAACGAGGAATTAGAGATGTGTGCATGTCTACAGGGGTATAACAGGCATCGCAGAAACATGGTGGGATGGCTCCTATGACTGGAGTGTTGGAATGGAAGGTTACAGGTTCTTGAGAAAAAAAAGGCCTGGTAGATGGGGAGGGGGAGTTGCCATTTATGTTAGGGATAGGCCGGAGAGTATGGAACTCTGTCTGGGGACAGGTAAGCAGTCAACAGAGAGTTTCTGGGTAAGGGTTAAAGGGAGAACAGCAATGGGAAACATTACTTTGGGGATCTGTTACAGACAGCCTGATCAAGAGGACTCTGTGGATGAAGTGCTCTATAGACAGATAGGAACAGCCTCACTCTTGCAGGCCCTTTTCCTCATGGGGGACTTCAACCATACTGATACCTGTTGGAGGGACAGTACGGTCCAACACAAGCAGTCCAGGAGGTTCCTCGATTGTGTGGAAGACAACTTCCTTCTGCAAGTAATAGAGGAGCCAACAAGGAGAGGTGCCATGCTTGACCTCATGCTCACCAACAGGGAAGGGCTGGTTGGAAATGCGATGCTCCAGGGCAGCCTTTGTTGACACGATCATGAGGTGGTCAAGTTCGAGATCCTCAGGACAGTGAGAAGAGCGTGTGGCAAGCTCACTGCCCTGGACTTCAAGAGGGCAGACTTCGGCCTCTTCAGGAACCTGCTTAGTAAGGCTCCATGGGATACAGCCCTAGAGGGCAAGGGGGCTCAAGACTCTTGGTTGATATTCAAGGGTCACCTGCTAAAAGCTCAGGAGTGTTGCATCCCAACTAGAAGTGCAGCAGGAGGGCCAGGAGACCTCCTTGGATGGATAAGAAGCTGCTGAGGAAACTTCAAAGGAAAAAAGAGGCTTATAAAAGGTGGAAGCAAGGACAGGCAGCCTGGGAAGAGTACAGGGTTATTGTCTGGGAAGCTAGAGACCAGGTTAGGAAAGCTAAGGCCCAGTTAGAATGAAACTTGGCTAGGGATGTGAAAGATAACAAGAAAAGATTCTATAGGTACATTGCAAAGAAAAAGACAGATTAGGGAAAAGGTGGGCCCTCTCCAGAAGCTGTCAAGAGAACTGGCTACCCTGGATTTGGAGAAGGCTGAGGTTCTTAATGACTTCTTTGCCTCGGTCTTCAATGGCAAAGGCTCTGACACCACCACCCAAGTCACCCAGATGCAGGGACTGTGAGAATGAAGACCTTAGGCCCACTGTAGGAGAGGATCTGGCTTGAGAACCTGACCATGCACAAGTCCATGGGACCTGATGAAATCCATCCTCAGGTCCTGAAGGAGCTGGCGAATGAAGTTTCTAAGCCACTGTCCATCATACTTGAAAAATCATGGCAGTCAGGTTAAGTACCCAATGACTGGAAAAGGGAAATATAATCCTCATTTTCAGGAAGGGGAAAATGGAAGACCCAGGGAACTACAGACCAGTCAGTCTCACCTCCATGCCTGGCAAAATCTTGGAGCAGATTCTCCTGGAAAACATGCTAAGACACATGAAAAACAACAAGGTGCTTGGTGACAGCCAGCATGGCTTCACTAAGAGGAAATCATGTCTGACCAATTTGGTGGCCTTCTGTGATGTGGCTACGGAACTGATGGACAGGGTAAAGCAGTTGATGTCATCTACCTGGACTTGTTCATAGCATTCAACACTGTCCTGCATGACATCCTTGTCTCTAAATTGGAGAGACATCAATTTGATAGATAGACCACTCAGTGGGTAAAGAACTGGGTAGATGGCCACATGCGAAGAGTTGTGGTCAATGGCTCAATGTCCAGCTGGAGACCAGCAACGAGTGATGTCCCTCATTGATCTTTGTTGGTGACATGGACAGTGGGATTGAGTGCACCCTCAGCAAGTTTGCTGATGACACCAAGCTGTGTGGTTTGGTTGATATGCTGGAGGGAAAGAATGCCATCCACAGGGACCTTGACACACTTGTGAGGTGGGCCAGTGTCAGCTGTATGAAGTTCAACCAAGCCAAGTGCCACCAAGTCCAACACCGGTGCCCTGGGTTTAGCAGTAGCAGTCATTTTTCTCCTTCTTGGTAGCGGGTGCAGTGCTGTGTTTTTGACTTTAGGTCTGGGAACAGAGCTGATAACAATGATGTTTTGGTTTGGCCAAGGACTTTGTGAGCCTCATGCTCTGCCAGGGAGGAGGGGAAGCCGGGAGAAAGTAGAGACAGGACACCTGACCCAAACTGACCAAAGAAGTATTCCATACCACAGCACGTCATGCCCAGGATGTAACTGGGAGTGTCCCGGAAGGACACGGGGTCTTCTGGGTCGGACGTGTTTTTCGGCGGGTGGTATTGTATTCTCTTCCTTGTTATTTTCTCTTATCATTGTTGTCAGTGGTGGTAGCAGTGTTGATTTGTGTTGTACATTGGTTGCTGGACTGTTCTTATCTCAACCCATGGGAGTTGCATTCTTTCGATTCTCCTCCACATCCCTCCGGGAGTGGGGAAGGGGAGAGCCCCTGGGGGGGAACACAGGCCTTGACTGCTTCCAGCCCGGCACCACTCACTGGGAGTGAGTGCACGAGCTGTCTGGCTGGGTTTAAACCACGACAACCGGGGTCAGGGCAATCCCAGGCACAGCTACAGGTTGGGCAGAGAAGAAATTCAGAGCAGCCCTGTGGAGAAGGACTTGGGGATGTTGTTCGATGAGAAGCTGAACATGAGCCAGCTGTGTGTGCTCACAGCCCAGAAAGCCAACTGTATCCTGGGCTGCATCAAAAGTACCATGACCGGCAGGTCGAAGGTGATCCTGCCCCTCTACTGTGCTCTCATGAGACCTCACTTGGAGTATTGTTCACACTTCTTGTGTCCTCAACATAAGAAGAACATGGAACTGTTGGAACAAGTCCTGAGGAAGGCTACAAGGATGATCAGGGGACTGGAGCACCTCCCGTATGAAGATAAGCTGAGAAAGTTGGGGCTGTTCAGCCTGGAGAAGAGAAGGCTGAGTGAAGACCTCATAGCAGCCTTCCAGTATCTGAAGGGGGCCTATAAGGATACTGGGGAGGGACTGTTCATTAGGGACTGTAGTGATAGGACAAGGGGTAATGGGTTCAAACTTAAACAGGGGAAGTTTAGATTGGATATAAGGAAGAAGCTCTTTACTGCGAGTGTGGGGAGGCACTGGAATGGGTTGCCCAAGGAGGCTGTGAATGCTCCATCCCTGGCAGTGTTCAAGGCCAGGTTGGACAGAGCATTGGGTTGTAAGGTTTAGTGTGAGGTGTCCCTGCCCATGGCAGGGGGGTTGGAACTAGATGATCTTAAGGTCCTTTCCAACCCTAACATTTCTATGATTCTGTAAGTTGACTTGTGGATCCTAAAATGCTGTTTCATATGCACATGCCTTGCACGTATTTGTAAGCCAACACAACCTGACATAGAACTTGACATTATGTAAAAGCTAAGCAGGAAATGGGGACAAAAGGAGAGTTTAAGTGAACAGAGATATCAGAGTAACAGATATGAAGTCACTTCACATAGCAAAGTCAGTTAAAATTTGCATGAATGCAAAGTAACAAATCAGGTATGTGTGCTGCCCATGTAAAGACAAAGCAAGCTTGTTATCACTGATTAAGTAAAAAGTGATCTGTCCAGTGACTACATTCTCACATTGAATTCATGTTTAGGCTAAGACTTCTAGTCTGAAATATAAGTAAAGTCAATACTTGATACGGTGGCCATCTGTTAGCAAGTCTAAAACAAAGGGTTAAAAAAAAATCGTTTGAAAATATATTTATTAAAATATGTGTATGCTCTAGCTTCCTTTAAGAAGTTCCCAGAAACACCAAGGAAAATGGCTGAAGTCAGTACTTTCTCCTCCATCACATTAGTATGCCAGAATCAGCTGATTATTGCCATTAGCAAAGGGGAAGAGAAATCAAGTTTTCACATTTGAAAGACTAATGCAATTTCGAAATTGTAAAAAATATATTCAGAGAAGTGATTCAAGCAAGTGATTTTGCATGAATATTTTCAGCTGAAGACAATGTAGATCAGAACCTTCATTTTCCACCTAGATGAATACAGGTCACAGGCCAAGAAAACTCATGAGGTCCAAGTACAGCATGCCTCATCTGTACTCCTGAGCAATTAATCTTATTCTGCTTTAATATAGATTATTCTAACTTGTCACCTACATTAGCTTAATCCTGAGCTCATTAGTAAAAATCAATGCTTCAGTTTTATTTATTTTTTGTTCTTTTTTTAAAGAACTATTCCTTCAATTACCTTGACAGCAACTTCTCAAGTAACATTTTAGTCCTTATTCTCTGTGCACTGTGGAGTTACAGCTCCTTTTGTAATCATTTGCAGGTAATATAGAAAAGAAGCAAGTACCAGATAGAATAACAGAGGAATATTTAGAATCTGAAACAGCAGAACACAACTCAAAGATGAAAGCTTACACTGTGCAAACAGCTTTGATTAACTATGTTATAGTCTGCATGAAAAGCTAAGTTACACAAGTTAGACAACTGAAGTGAACCAAGTTTAAACAGGGAGAGCCTCTACTGTATCTGATTAGACAGTGTCTGCATTTCAAATGCCTTTAGTTTGGGAATAAATGACCCAAAGGCACCTTGGCAGAACAGGACAAATGCAGGTTTACTATCCTTGTTTCATCTTTGACAGCCTTTGCTATCAGCAGCCAGTGCAGCACTTCCATGGCTGTGGAGTTCATGCTCTCATGCCTGTGCATATCTCCTTCCCCATCATATGTAGATGCTATGTGGAATCCCTTTTGCTGTCAGTGAAGAGTAATCATGGATCTAGAGATGCTGTGGGGCATCACCTTCCTCTGATAACCGCTTCAGCCTCTTTATCAGGCGGTGTTAGTTCTGCTGGCAGTGGTTGACCTAACTGTGAGCTTAAGGTTGAGAAGGATGAAAGGAAAAAATAAAAATAATAATAAAAAAGTAGTTGTCCAGTTTCAGTTAAAAGTAATCAAAGAAGTGCCACTAACCTGTGATCACACAGAAGTCAATTTTAGACCAAAAAATAAAAAAATAAAAAATGGACATTTAGATAACCTACAGCATTTCAGTTATAAAGACCCCAGGTACTCCTCAAGGCTGTATACTTTACCAGGCAGTTTGATTAAACAGTAGGAGTAACAGTATTATCAGAAAGGCAAAGGGGAATGACTAACTTGAGCAGTGTGGAAGAAATAGTCTTCCAGCTGCTTCATTAAGGTGATTAGTGGTCTCTGCAGATCCATCATCTCAACTTTTACAGCAATACTGTACTCCTTCCCTGACAACCAGGAGTGTTTTGGTCAGGTTAGTCACAGCAGAGCATAGTCATGTGTCTGATTGATAATGGGTACCATTATCCCATGAGAATGGCTTACAGAAAAAAATCTAAACAATTTTAAAATGAAAAACGCCAGGCTGCAAGCACAAAACTGCCATAACAGTCTTTTAGTAAAGCAACTGGCAATGAGTTGCTCTTGCAATTGGTAAAAGTGCCTATCTATTGTCTTTGCAGTGACTCAGATGGTAACTGAAGTAAACAGGAGTTGAGAGGAGTTATTGGAGATTGTATTATATTTGTTTTGTCAAGTAATACTTCTTGCCCTGTGAGGTTAACTTGAAACCAAATATACTCAGTGAAAACACATTAAGATTTTATACTCTGGAAAATGTACTCACTAGGGAATCTAGTTGCATAAAGCCAATGACACCTTTATAAACAAGTTTTACAGCAAAAAATCAGATGTTCTGAATTGAAGTCTCCACCAATCTGAAGTTTTTAAGTAGAGTTCTAAAAAAGGAGCTGTTTTCAATAATTACTAAGACATAAGTAATTGATGTATTTAATACACAGTGAGCTGAAAAACACACTCTTCACCTTCTAGACCAAGAGGAACCAAGTAGCACAAAGACCAAAGATTTAAAATAATCTCATTAGCATTGCTATGGCACTGCTTTTGCTCAAAGTGCTTTATATACGCTAATAAAAATGGTCTTGCAGTACCTGTAATAACATATTAGCAAGGCTTTCTGAACCAGCAAAGGCAGGGAATAATATTTGCAATCATAGAAAAATAGCTTGCCAGAAGCTTTGTTCAAACCAAAACCCAGCAAGTTCTCATGATGCATGGGGAGGCTGTAGTGTGGACAGCACAAGCCCAAAGCCATGTCTGCATTGCTAAGGATTGGGGTTTTCCAATGCTAATGTAAGGAATAAGAAAACAAATCTGAAGAACAAAATGTGAGCACTGACTTGCTTTATTTAGTGCTTTTTGGCCCAGACCCTCAGGAGTATCTTGTATCAGGCTTTGTTGCCTGACCCCCTAACACACTAACCACCTACAACTTTGGGCAGCATTTGTGCTCTAAGGGCTTGTCCCCAAAACACCTCAACTCCTGCAGTGAAGAAAACACCAACACGGTATTGATGGGCTCACAGGAAGCATTAGCCTCCCCCTGTCTAGAAAACCCAGAGGAGTGCTGGATGTGCCAGAGGAGCCTGGGAAGAGTTGGGCCCACCTCACACCTTCCAAGCCCACCAGTACTACCCCAGCAAAGGCAGCATCTCCAACATGCTCATGAACGTTTTAAATGATCTGTCATAGAATCACAGAATTAACCAGGTTGGAAAAGATCTTTAAGATCAAATCCAACTGATTCCCCGGGACTGCCAAGGCCACCATTAAACAACGTCACTGAGGGCCTCATCTACACGGTTTTGAACACCTCCATGGACAGAAGCTAGCCAGTCACCTTCTTGTATAACCGGTGGACATGGAATTGCAGCAAATGGTCAGAGTGGCTGTAGAAATTTAAGCATTGTGTTGTGGGTGTGCTTCCCTGACGCAATCCACGACACCGGATCAACAGCAGCCGGAGGGCGGGTTTCTTTCCTTTGGGTTTCTCTCCCCTCCACCCCTACACCAAGTGCCTCGCAGGGGAGGGAGCGGTGCCGGCACGAGGAAAGTAAAGGAACGGCCGGTGTGCCCCAGATACGGCTCCGGGCAGCTGCGGGAATAGGACGGGTGATGTGGGTGGTCTGCGAGTTGTTAACTCAGTACGAAGCATCTCACCGGCAACACAACCGCCCCCCTGCACCACCCCACCCCCTTTCCCGAGGGCTCTACTGCCCCCGCGGGGTATCGATGGCCCCGCTGAGCCACCCAGCGCCCCAATGAGGATCAGCAGCGGAATGCCGGGGGCGGTGCCAGCGCGGGCGGCGGCGCAATCGCCGCGAGAACGGGTGGGGGAGCCCTGCCCAGTTCTACCTCACCTTCCTCAGCTCCTTCTCGATCTCGCCGGCTTTAAGGACGATAGGCCCTCTCACCGCATACTCCAACGCCTTCACCAGCGGGTTCATGGACTCCAGCGTCAGGATCTTCTCCCTGCTCGCCTTCTCGCTGATCTTCACCACGGAGGCCTTAGCAGCGGTGCTCCAGCGCACCGACCAGTCCCGTGCTGGCCGCGGGAGCCGAGGACCCCGTGAGGGCCAACCCGCCGCCAGAGAACCGGCGCATCGCAGAAGCACATTCTTCCCGCCGTCCCCCGGGCCTCGGCAGCCTAGGCTTGCTGCGGCTTGCTTGGCAGCCAACACGAACCGGTGCATAGTCCTTCGGATAGCTCCTCACACACTGTTGAGAACTCCGGTACCGCGGATCGGTGCGGCCTGTAACAAGGGCGAGCGAGGGACGCGGTCAGATGTAATGCAAGGAACCGGCACAGTCACGCCAACACGCTCGATCCCCCCATGTCCAGACCCCGCAAACTTGGTCACAGTAGAGACAGCTAATCTCGCAGCGCTGCGGTGCTGCCACGGTAACCACGGATGCCGCTATTGCATCAGCCCAATGCTGCAGACCCTGGCTCCCAAACTACAGCAAAGTTCCACATTACACTCTACTCCATGAACACACTTAAGCACAGGCTACTTAGCCCTGTATTGCCCGGCGGGCTTTGTAGTTCCGGCGGTCCTGCGCTGCGCCTGCCCACAGCGTCAGGTGATGGGCGGAGAACGGCCGCCGTCGCAGCACTCCCGTTTGCGTGCCTGCGTTCTTCCGGCGCTGGAGGAGCCGCGGAGGGAGTGAGTTCGGGGTGTTCCTGTCTCTACATGATCTTGTCCAAAGCCCCTTTCCACGTTCCTTGTAATCCTTTTAGGCACTGGAAGCTGCTCTAACGTCTCCCTGGAGCCATCTTTTCTCCAGGCTGAACAAGCCCAGCTCTCTCAGCCTGTCTTGCACCTCCTCTGGACTTGATTCAACAGCTCCACGTCCCTCTTGTATTGTTGCCCCAGAGCTTGACGCAGGACTGCAGGGGGGAACTCACCAGAGCAGAGTAGAGGGGGAGAATCCCCTCCCTCAACCTGCTGGCCATGCCCCTTTTGATGCAGCCCAGGACATTTAGTTTCTGGGCTGCAAGTGCACACTGACAGGTTATATTGAGCTTTTTGTTAACCATCACCCCCAAGTCCTTCTCCTCAGGGTTGCATCAAGTCTTCCCCAGCCTGTATTTCTGCTTGGGATTTCCCTGACTTAAGGTTCAGGACCTTTCACTTGGTCTGTTGAACTTCATGAGGTTCTCAAGCTTGTCAGGGTCCCTTTGAATTCCATCCCTTCCGTCCAGCATGTTGACTGCACCACGCATTTTGGTGTTGTTGGCAAACATGCTGAGGGTGCACTCAATCCCCCTGTCCATGCCACCCACAAAGATGTTGAGCAAACAGCGCCAGTCCTAATACCAACCCCTGAGGGATACCACTTGTCATCGATCTCCACTTGGACACTGAGCTGTTGACCACAACACTTTTTAGTGCAACCATTAGCTAATTCCTTATCCACTGAGTGGTCCATCTGTCAAATCCATGCATCTCCAATTCGGAGACAGGACACTGCAGTCTGCATCTCCTTCAGACTGATTTTTCCCCCCCATATTTTAAACCTTTTTAACTTTGTAAATGTCAGCTTCCAGAGCCTGCATATTTTGACACTTTTCCCTTAAAGTTACCACCAGTCATGTATCTGGAAAACTGGGTGTTACCTGAATCTGGCTTTCTGACTGATAATTAACAAGCAGTGTCATGGTGCTGTTTTTCCAAGTTTGATATAATGCAGTTCAGAAGCAAAGATTTGGTAAGACTTGCCAAGGTTGATATAAGGCACCCGGGCCCATAATAAACATACCTGCTTTATAACTCTTTGAGTTGTAGAGTCTGATTCCGTGCTTCAAGGTCATATTCACCACAAAAACAGAACTGGTTTTGCAGTAAGCTTTAATCAGGTCACCTGAAATGTGCAATTTATTTTAAATTCTAGTGTTTACATTCAGTGTATACAAGTACACCTCCCAGACATCTTGATTTGAGCGTGGTCAAGGTTCACTAGAAGCAAGGTTGAAATGCTACCTAGCCAATTAAAAATCAAAGTCTAATGACTTTGGAACCACAAATTTTGCTGGGGTGAGAACACAAATGAACCTTTGCTCTTGGTCCAAGCACTGCTGTTCCACCCCCCAATCTGTCCCCCAGGAACACCTGGCATAGCAGAAAGTTTCCAGCCAGCACTGCCACAGTATCTCTGATCCCCAGGAATCAGAGGTATAGACTGCCTCCAGCTGACAACCCAAGCAAGACCTCAGACCTTGTTTGCCAATGCTGCAATGTTGCTTGTTAGCAAATAATGTAGCACAGCAGCAGTGGAACAAGGCTAACAAATTAACGATCATAAAATGTGCATTGCACAAGCTAAAGCACGTGTTTTTAGTAAAAAATCTGATGAATATATGTGAACTTGAAAATCAACAGTCTGATTAATTTCCTAAGTTTAGAAACACACAGAGGAAATATATAGGGTGAAAGAAAGCCCTTCCATGTTCAATGTAATATGAAGTAGTGTTTGTGTCATAGAGGGTGTATCTGTTGCTTTAATTATGATAAATGCATCCCCAAATATTACTGTAATGCAGATACCTTCAGGAAAGCAAATGGTGTATGATGAGCTTGCAATGCTGAGGCAAAGTTGTGCCTATCTTCCTGCTTTTTGAAGTTAGCACCTAAGATCCTGATGATTTCAGGAGTCAGTACTTTAACGTCAGAGTGACTGAGGTTTTGAGCATGCCACTTGGACTTACTGTGACTTGGCATATCTACCTATCATAGGAGGAGAGAACTTACCTCATGAGCTGTAAAATTAGTTAATGGATGTTTGTAACAATCTTGTGCAATTACATGTTAAGGATTGTCCTGGTTTAAGGCCAGGCTGTAAATTAGAACCACGCAGCCCTCACGCTCACTCCCCCCCACCTTTCTTCCTTCCTCCCCCTGCTCCCGGAGGGAAGGGGAGGAGAATCGAAAGAATGTAACTCCCATGGGTTGAGATAAGAACAGTCCAGTAACTAAGGTATAACACAAATCACTACTGCAACCACCAATACTAATAATGATAAAGGAAATAACAAGGGAAGGCAATACAGTACCACCCGCCGACCGATGATATCCAGCCCGACCGAGCACCAACCGATACCTAGTCCAATCCCACAGTGAACTAGCCCTTCTGGGTAACTCTCAGTTACATCCTGGGCATGGCGTGCTGTGGTATGGAATACTTCTTTGGTCAGTTTGGGACAGGTGTCCTGTCTCTGCTTCCTCCTGGCTTCCCCTCCTCCCTGGCAGAGCATGAGGCTCAGAAAGTCCTTGGTCAGACTAAACATTTGAGCAGTAACTAAAACCATCAGTGTTATCAGCACTGTAAGGAGATAATACGGTCGGAATGACCTATCGGCAAATTTTCAAGTTTAGAGATGATGGAGTTTTTAATCATGAAGACGACTCCAGAAAGATGACTTTCAGTTTTGGGTTTGCCTGACCAGTAGAGTGTATAGCCAGCACCATGTTCTTTGAGGCTACCTTCCTCATGAAGGCGAACTTCACTGAGAGCAGCGATATCGATGTTAAGTCGTGACAATTCATGGGCAATTAGCGCAGAATGGCGCTCAGGACATCCACTGTTCACTGTATCAAGCATGGTTCTGATGTTCCAACATGCGAGTGTCAATCTGGACACACCTTTGGAGGCAGGTGTATGCCTTTGTCTCTTTGTCTTTAATTGGCCGCAATAGAAGATGCCCGTTGGCCGTGGCTAGCCAACCAGGTGAAGGGGGCGATGAGCTTTGGTTAGGCCACCTTTTCTAGGCCTCTCTCCATATGGAGCAAGCAGTGCTGTCCTTGAAAAAGGCTGCTTGGTCATTCAGGATGCTGCCGAACAAGACTGTCATCTCATGGGTCAGACTTGAGCGACCAATGTCCTGAACCGCCTGCATGCAGGGTTGGGACTGCGACTTCCAGTTCACCTTATCACCTGCCGTTTCGTCCCTCGCCTGTCGCTACAGGGCTTTGCAAGTGTGGGTAAACCCTTCGGGCCTGCGCAGTGGATTTATTTCAGGTGAGGCACAACGTGCACAGAACTGGCCTCACCCTTTACACCTGAGGTTTATCTGCCAGGGCCTAGTGAGCTTGGACGGTGACAGCAAAGTCCTCAGGTCGTAGGTTTGATTAGAGTATCCTTCTCTTAGATGGATGGCCTTACAGGGCTATACGAGCTCCATCTGCCCGGGTTTGAAGTTGGAGATGTCCTTCTCCTAGGATGGTTGCCCGAAGGCTAGTGAGCCCATCCTGACCATGGACAACTTTCGTTGACCTCACCAAAGCTTTTGACACTGTGAGCATAAAAGGCCTGTGGCTGATCTTAGAACGATTAGGTTGTCCCCCCAGTTCCTCAAAATGATTATTCTGTTACATGAGAATCAGCAAGTCCAAGTCAGGTATGGCGATGCACTTTCCAAGCCTTTCCCAATAACCAGTGGTGTGAAACAAGGTTGCGTTCTCGCACCGACCTTATTCACAATCTTCTTCAGCATGATGCTCCAAAGGGCTACAGCAGACCTCGACGAACAAGACGGCGTTTATATTCGATATCGTACCGATGGTAGCCTATTCAATCTAAGGCGACTGAAGGCCCACACTAAGACCCTAAACCATCTTGTCCGTGAACTGCTCTTTGCTGATGATGCCGCCCTTGTTGCCCACACAGAAGCAGCTCTGCAGCGTTTAACATCTTGCTTTGTGGAGGCGGCTGAGGTTTTTGGGCTGGAAGTCAGCTTGAAGAAGACAGTAGTCCTCTACCAACCTGCACCGCAAGAAGATTATCGCCATCCCCATATTACCATCGGCGAGTCAGAGCTTAAGACAGTTCAGCAGTTCAGCTATCTGGGAAGCATCATTTCCTCGGATGCCACGATCGACAAAGAGATAGACAACAGAATAGCAAAGGCATATAGAGCCTTTGGAAAACTCCATAAAAGAGTCTGGTGTAATAAACACCTGAAGAAAAGTACAAAGATCAGTGTCTATAGAGCCATTGTATTGTCTACTCTTTTATATGGGTCTGAATCATGGGTCATCTACCGTCATCACCTGTGACTCCTGGAACGCTTTCATCAGCGCTGCCTCCGTACAATTCTAAACATCCATTGGACTGACTATGTGTCTAATGTCACTGTCCTCGAACAGGCAGGGGTCACCAGCATCGAGGCCATATTGCTGAAATTGCAGCTGCGCTGGGCAGGGCACGTCTCTAGGATGAAGGATCACCGCCTCCCCAAGATCGTGTTTTACGGTGAACTTGCCACCGGTAGCCGCAAGAGAGGTGCCCCAAAGAAGAGATATAAGGACTCCCTGAAACAATACCTTAGCCTTGGCCATATTGACTACCATCAGTGGTCCACCTTGTCCTCCAATCGGGAGACTTGGAGGCACACCATACATAATGCCGCTGACTCCTTTGAGAGCTCACGAAGAACTAGTCTCAAGGAGAAAAGACAACGCAGGAAGAATCGCGCCCCACCTGTTCCACCCAAGAAGACCTTCTGCTGTGCTTTTTGTAGCCGGAATTGCCTATCCCACATTGGCCTTCTTAGTCATCAGCGCGCTTGTAGTAAGCGTGGGTAAAGCCCTTCCCAAATCTTCGTTTGCGAAGTCAAGCCATGATGATGATGATCAGCGCTGTTCCCTGGCCAAACTTCAAAAACACAGCGCTGCACCAGCTACTAAGAAGGAGAAAAAATGACTGCTACTGCTGAACCCAGGACAAGGATGAAGTATCTTTTTGTACGTACTGACAGAAATCTTCCTTTATCCCTCCTTCCCAGTCCTCGGATTTGAGCTGCAGGAAGCACACATGATTGCAGGCTCATGAGATGTTTGGTTATGCATGTTGGCCTGTGGTGATCTATTGTGGGTGATGGGATAGAAATAGTTAACAAAATAGATTCAGGCTTTATTGCCCTGGTTCAGCTTAAACCCTGGGAATGGTAAAGAAGACACCAGGTGCTATTTCCCTGTTCGGGCTTAACTTGGGAACCCCAAAGAGAACAACGAAGGGTAAAGATCAGTTAGCAAAACAAAGAAGGCAGTTTGCAAGATAAAACAGGATGTGCATCTCAGAGACAGACCAAACAATGTGAATATCACAGTATCACAGTATCACAGTATGTTAGAGATTGGAAGGGACCTCAAAAGATCATCTAGTCCAATCCCCCTGCCGGAGCAGGAACACCTAGATGAGGTTACACAGGAACATGTCCAGGCGGGTTTTGAATGTCTCCAGAGATATTTGTAACCCTTAGTAGTTTTGCTAAATTGGGATGATAAGGAAGCAAAAGATTGGAAAGTTACTGCTTAGCACTTAGTAGATTATAAAAAGGATGGGAGAGGCGAAATAAAGGTCTTCAGATTTCACCAGAACTGGAGTCCCTCTTTGATATGCCACAATCTATTGGCCTGATCAACAGGTAGTTTACGTATCCTGTACAAATCATATGAACACAAGCTTCAGACAAAGAAGACAAAGGTAGCAAGTCCTGCTTACCAAGGGCAGGCAGTTCCTTGATCCCTGTGTTGCGTTCCACCTAAAGGTCATAAAGACCTAGGATGGTTTTCTTGAAGTCATAGGAAGCTAAAGTAATGGATTTCATGTTAATAGCGAGGAGTTGGAGATACAGAATAACAGCAAGTGCATAAATGCATAGAAAGGTAGATAGAGTTGGAGAAAAAAAATTGATAAAGAGTGTAACAGCTGCTGTTACATATTTCCATTTTGTCAGACTTTGTCATGAATAGTTGCAAGGTTTAAGCCCTATAATTACAGCCAGAATGTGGCCTTCCTGAAACCAAAAGAGGTTAACGTGTAGCCGCATTTTGATGAACCAAATGTTTTGTAATTGGGAAATGCTTAATATTTATCTGTGCTTGGAGAACAAAGCCAGCATTTGTACCACTTCAGTGTTGTTCTTGCCCACGTTCAGAGTAATGGGATCTCAAAGGACTTGTTGGTCACAACTTTGATTTCTTATGAAAGGATTCAGAGGGTACTCAGATTACAGCTGTTCTGAAATCTACCAAGGAGAATCATAGTAATGATACAGAGGTTTAGTTAATATACAGGGGGCTTGTACAGGGGGGTTAAAAGAATTCTGCTTGCTTAAGAGAAGTTTTGCTTGCTCAACAAACACCTGTCATTCTTACGGATTAAAACCAGCTGCGCGGTTTGAACTTTGACCAGACTTATGAATGATTAAAACCAGCTTTTCAGTTTGACCAGACTCCTAGAGAGCATGCGTGACAGCTAGAGATAAAAAGTTCACGCTCAAGGAAGACTCATTTACTTCATCTTTAAGACCCGCACTCACAAGAGGAAAACTCATTTACTTCATCTTGAGGCCCTTGCGTATGACTAGGGGGGGCACTGCGCAGGTGTGAAAGACCTTCTAGCTCATTATAATACGAAGCGGGGATAGGACATGAATATGTATAGGCGTATCATGTAACCTTATGAATATGTATAACTTCAGAGAATAAATGTAGAGGGAAACAGCACTGAGACGTGCATGCCTTTGGAGGAATTATCCCCGGGAGCCTCAGAGCTGAATAAAAGCATACCTACTTTACAACTTTAACAAGTTGTGGAGTCAATCCGCATATCAGTGTCAATATTAAGTATTGCAAACTGTTGTGATTACTGAAATTGCCAAACCAAGAATCATAGAAAATAGGATTAAAGCTTGTCTGTATAATTAGTTGATTGATTGTATAGTACTTCCCTCTTAGTAGTTGTATCCTGTAACATTGCAACTATTCAGTTCATTCATGGTAACACTGCAAATATTATGATCTAGCTGTTTGTACTATTTGCAATTTTCCTCTGATAGATTCCACTGTCGGTATGAATACCCATGTATTTTACATACAACTTGATAATTCTCTAGATAGTACATTATCTGTGGAAAGAATAAAGCTCACACTGAATACAGCTGACTAATTAAGAAGTCGTTAATTAATCAGAATGCATTTTATAACCTTGCTGACACAAGGTTGCATAGCATTTTAGGAATTTAAGTTTTCAGTTTGCTGCATGCTCTCAGCTCTTGGGCAAGTCTGAGGCTGTGCACACTTGCAGGGAGCTCCACTGAGGGGAGCAGAATGTTTCTAAATCATCTGTAGTGCTGAGCGGAAATGTAACGTGTGATGTGCTTCTCTCTCCAACTCTAATGTGGCTCTGTGAATTGTACCTACTTTGGGATTTTTTTCTTGTAAAATTACAGTTGCATGCCAAAATACTGTGGTGTGCAGGAAGTTGCTGTGGCAGTGAAAGGGGGGGGAAAGAACCCTAAGGTCTCAGATCACTCAGTTCAGATGGACTCTGTTATGACAGCAGCAATGAAAAGAAGCTATTGGGAAGAAACACAGAGTCGTGTAGCTTTTCATAAAATAGAGAAATTATATAACTTTCATATTTTCTATTTTAAATGAGTTTAAAACACATTTTAAATTGGGCTTGGTCTTGCAAAGCACCACTTATTTTTGACTGTCTTAGGAGAGAAGGTACTTGTACCCTTAGAAATGAATGTATTTGTTGTTTTTTCCTCAGTGCGGGATTAAATCTATGAAAATTATGCAAAAGAATTAGTCTTGGACTTCCCAAACTTGAAAATAATGTGTTAATAAATTAGAATAACAAAAAAATATACATCTTTGGTAAATCTTAATAATCACTTGTCTAGCTACCAATACTTCCTTATTTGCATTCAATAAGGAAAATATTTTTGTTTGTATGAATTAGTTGAACATCTGTCATTGACTTGTTTATTTGCTCCATAAAGGCAGGGTATTGCAATAGTTAGTTCTTCTGTATATTTATTAA